>NC_134910.1:3806600-3809100 GCF_041734735.1 Babylonia areolata | reverse complement strand
CAAAACCACATCATACTCCTGCTCCTTTTTGGGAAATGTTGAAAGCAGATTTAGATATCAGTTATTATGAAACAAAAAAAAAAAAGAAAAAAACATCAATATCACGACAAGTACTGCCAGAATTCATATAGCAGAACAAGAAAGGCAATGCCTTCACGACTCACTTGTGATACACTTTTAAAAAAATCCAAGCTTTTTATGTATTGAGTATAATGCATTTATTGTTATATTTATATTTTTTGTATTCTCTAAACTTGGCACTTTGATCTGATATTCGACCCAACAAAAGATCTGTCATTATTGTCATTTTTTGTTCAAACAGGAACTTCTTTTGCTAAGCGTGGAAGTTTTATTTATTGCAAACGTTTTGGTGTCGGCAGTAAAACAAGGGAAATTACTCTGCTGGGGAACTTAGTTTGCTTTAAACTGATCTTTCTCATCTTAAACATTACATTTTGAAATTATACTCAATACATAAAAAGCTTGCATTTTTTTTTAATTTAAAGTGCATCACAAGTGAGTCTTGAAGGCCTTGCCTCTCTTGTTTCAAAATGTAATGTTTAAGATGAGAAAGATCAGTTTAAAGCAAATTAACTCCACTAGCATTACATAGTAATTTCCCTTTTTTTCTATCTGAATCAAAACGTTTGCAAAATAAATAAAGCTTCCATGCTTAGCAAAAGAAGTTCCTGTTTGAGCCAAAAATGATAATAATGACTGCTCTAGCTGTTGGGTCAGAATATCAGATCAAAGTGCCAAGTTTAGAGAATACAAAAAATATAAATATAACAGTAAATGCAGTTTGCATATAATTAGGCTTCATTCTTTATTTTTTTGTGCCCATCCCAGAAGAGCAATATTGTTTTAAACAGGATGACTGGAAAGAACTAAATTTTTCCTATTTTTATGCCAAATTTGGTGTCAACTGACAAAGTAGTTGCAGAGAAAATGTCAATGTTAAAGTTTACCACGGACACACACACACACACACACACACACAGAGAGAGAGAGAGAGAGAGAGAGAGAGAGAGAGAGAGAGAGAACCGAACACCGGGTTAAAACATACTTTGTTTACACACACACACACACACACACACACACACACACAGAGACAACCGAACACCGGGTTAAAACATAGACTCACTTTGTTTACACAAGTGAGTCAAAAATATCAGACTCATCTCCATACATTTACAGATGGATCTGTTCTTGATGACAAAGATGCTGGTGCGGCTTTCTATATTCCTGCCTTTAAAGTTGAAAAATCTTACTTTATTGAAAAACATCTTTCCATATTCACGGCTGAGCTAATTGCTATTATACAAGCTCTGAACTACTTATTGAGCCATCAAATAAACTAGGCATACACTTTGTTAGAAAAATCAGCATGGGGTCCATTTCATAACCGATGGAAGGAAAAGTTTTTAAAATATAAAGGGACATTATTCCCCGAGAATATTATTAAAGAAAAGATACCGAATCCATCAGCTTGCTATACAAGATTAATAACCTCTACTTTCTTCCGTATAAAACTTGATGCGCTGAAGACAAAGTATAGTAAAAATGTTACATGCATCTGTGGTAAGCAGTTCAGCTTGCATCATTGTTTGTTTCACTGTCAGCAGTTACGTACCTTCTTGCCCAAGTATTTCAAAGAGAACAACTACTCTGCAGATGATTTTTCGAAAGTTATTTCTGACGAGGTTCTTATGGTCGAACTTTCACAGGCATTAGTTCATAGCCCTATTTCTACATTCCTTTAATATACTTCAGAATTGCGTTAATGGTTTCTGATTATTATTATTATTATTATTATTATCATTATTGAATTGTTACTGTTAAATGTTATTGCATGTTAGGTGTGCATTTTTTTTTGTAGATTTCTACCTTTTCTGTTTTCCTCTCCCCCCCCCCCCCCCTCCCCCCGACAGTTAGCAGGCTGAAGTTTACACACGTTCAGAATTTTGAGGCTCAGCTTCTTCTTCTTCTTCTGCGTTCACTCGTACGTACACGAGTGGGCTTTTACGTGTACGACCGTTTTTAACCCGCCATGTAGGCAGCCATACTCCGTTTTCGGGGGTGTGCATGCTGGATATGTTCTTGTTTCTATAACCCACCGAACGCTGACATGGATGACAGGATCTTTAACGTGCATATTTGATCTTCTGCTTGCATATACACACGAAGGGGGTTCAGGCACTAGCAGGTCTGCACATATGTTGACCTGGGAGATCGTAAAAATCTCCACCCTTCACCCACCAGGCGCCGTCACAGTGATTCGAACCCGGGACCCTCAGATTGACAGTCCAACGCTTTAACCACTCAGCTATTGCGCCCGTCAAGGCTCAGCAAAAAGCGATGTAACTTTTGTTCTGAGAATGTTTATGATCATCAAGTCTGAACACTACGGCGACAGCCATCTTAATCAACAACGGTAGCGAAATCGTGAAACGGTAATGTTCCTTGTTGGTGAAGTTCACACTTTTTTTTTTTTTTTTTT
>NC_134910.1:3784100-3796600 GCF_041734735.1 Babylonia areolata | reverse complement strand
GTTTTGTTTTGTTTTGTTTGTTTTTGATTTAAAATATCAAAACCGCCTTAGGTATTCATTTGTTATTTCATCTTATTTTCCGTAATAATTTCCGTAATAAACTTTGTTTCAGAATTTTATTTTGTATGACCCCCGAAAGCGGAGTATGGCTGTCTTCATGGCGGGGTAAAAACGGTCGTACACGTAAAAGCCCACTCGTGTTGATGCGAGTGAACGTGGGAGTTGCAGCCCACGAACGAAGAAAAAGAAGATTTTTGTGTGTGTTTTTTTGTTTGTTTGTAGAAACAATAGTTTACGTTCAGGATGAATTATGGCTTTGGTTCCCGATGAAATCCGTAAATTGTTTTCGTTCTCAAAAATTGGGTACTTCTGATGATGGTTGTGTGTAAATTGCTTTGGCACAAATAGTTTGATAATTTGATAATAACACTTACCATGTTTGCATTCAAGAATGCTTGAAGAGATAATGAAAACTGCATGGAAACCACAAGTTACGAGTTTGGTTGCTTTTTTTTTTTTTTTTTTTTTTTGCTTTTTTTTAATTTGTATTTTTATTTTTCTTGCTTTTTTTAATTTTTTATTTATTTATTTTTTTTTAGAAAATGTAACGGATGTGCTTGGAAAATCAACTTCCGTTTTGTGACACGAGTCATCTCAACTTCTTTTCAAAGAATGCAAGGGAACATCATACAGTTTAACTCACTCAGTACGGCCAGTCCTCTCTTCTCCTCTACACAGACCCCTCGGATGTCCAGTGGGTGTCTGAGTGACCCAACCTTTAGCTTCCGTCGTCAGAATTGTGGTATTCTTTGTCAACATTCACCTCTTTAGTATAAGAGCCTTCCGCTTGCAATATTTCGATGATGGTAATTAGGCTGAAACGCTGTTAACGTCGTCTCTTTCGCTGTTCGTATGGAGAGAGTTAATCGTAAATGAGCAGCAAGGTTTGTAAGCACATACGTTCAAAACCTGCATAGTAAATTGGTTTCGTTCAATGATATCTGAAAGAGTAATATGGACCATAAGCTCGCGGTCAGTGTTACTCGTCGTTTCCGTTCTTCGATAAAAAAAGATAACACGTGGAGTTCTGTGAGTTGTCAGACTTTGACAACTACTTTCGATCTACGTTTGCAGCTATAAGTAATGACTAGCAGATGCGCTGGAAATACATTATTTTCGATAGCGAATGTGATGATGGAGTCTCCCGTCGGTCCGACGGATGAGTAGGCAGACAGGCTTATCTGTGGGTGTGTGTCCTCATATGGGAGAAGAGGCCGATTCTGGATGCACAGCACTTCCCTCAGGTGTTGCAAGGGAAAACGTCTCCAGAAGTTGAGCCCTGCTTCCTTCGCTCACGCTTCTCCTTAATGGCCAGCATTCCCTTGTTTTCAAACGTCTTTATGCCACTAGAGCACAGCATCCTCCAGCGACAGCGGTCAAAGGCATCAGTTTCCCAGGAAGCGATGTCTATGTCACAGGCTTTGAAGTTTGTCTTCAAGGTGTCCTTGAAGCGTTTGCAGGGGCTTCCTTCAGCTGGCCACACAAAAGCATCTTCGGGATCCTGCTGTCTTTCATGCGGACAATGTGTCCTGTCCAGTGTAGCGAATGATTAAATGGATAAAACATCAGATTAATCATCTGAGGTGTCTTTCGCTTCATGTTTCGGTTGTTACGAGTTTATCTATAATCACATACGGTTTTATTATTATTATTATTATTATTATTATTTTTTTTTTTATAATTTTTTTATTATTATTATTATTATTATTATTTATTTTTATAGATTATACGTAAGCCGACATAGTGCAGTATTTTCTGATGGTAATGCACAGTAAACCCTGTGGAAGGGAGCATCCGTGGGAAATGTTTCCATTGTCAGTTTGTTGTTCAAACGATGGCTACGAAACTTTTGTATTTGTATTTCTTTTTATCAAAACAGATTTCTCTGTGTGAAATTCGGGCTGCTCTCCCCTGGGAGGGCACGTCGCTGATCTACAGCGCCACCCGTTTTTGACTCACTTGTGTAAACAAAGTGAGTCTATGTTTTAACCCGGTGTTCGGTTCTCTCTCTCTCTCTCTCTCTCTCTCTCTCTCTCTCTCTCTCTCTCTCTCTCTCTCTCTCTGTGTGTGTGTGTGTGTGTGTGTGTGTGTGTGTGTGTGTGTCCGTGGTAAACTTTAACATTGCCATTTTCTCTGCAAATACTTTGTCAGTTGACGCCAAATTTGGCATAAAAATGGGAAATTTCAGTTCTTTCCAGTCATCTTGTTTAAAACAATATTGCACCTGTGTGTGTGTGTGTGTGTGTGTGTGTGTGTGTGTGTGTGTGTGTGTGTGTGTGTGTGTGTGTGTGTGTGTGTGTGTGTGTTTTCCTCTAACAATGACTGTGGGAAAAATCACAGAGAAGCTATGCTCCAGATGTGATAAAGAATAAGATGAAGAAGATTTAATTACGATAGACACATGCGAACACACACACACACACACACACACACACACACACACACACACACACACACACACAAACAAATTGAAAGGTACGTCGTGAAAATGAGTGGGGAAAGAAATTACAGACGCGCTACAGAAATATTTTTACTATCATTATTACCACGAACACAACACTTACCCACACAACTTTTGAAAAACAACAGCAACATCAACACTACGGAAGCGTACCAAAGAAATATTTCCTTATCATTATTGTGATCAACACAACAATGTCACACGGTACCACATCCAATACTAAAAAATAAATAAATTAAAAAAAAAACCCAACAAAACAAGCAGAAGAAAAAAGAACGATTACCCAGACTGGCCTGAACACCGCTGGGGGCAGAGTTCAGTCCCGTGGCGTTGCAGATGGCCAGGTGGACGTGGGAACAAGACTCTGCTGCCCACGCCCCAGCCTGCGCAGAGTCCAGCACCGTGCAGCTGTCCTCCACAATGGGGGTGTCTCCCGCACCTGTGGCCAGCCAGGTGGGTACATGTTGGGGTACATGGTGGGTACATGATGGGGTACAGGGTGGGGTACATGTTGGGGTACATGTTGGGGTACATGGTGGGTACATGATGGGGTACAGGGTGGGGTACATGATGGGGTACAGGGTGGGGTACATGATGGGGTACAGGGTGGGGTACATGTTGGGGTACATGGTGGGTACATGATGGGGTACAGGGTGGGTACATGATGGGGTACAGGGTGGGTACATGATGGGGTACATGATGGGGTACAGGATGGGTACATGATGGGGTACAGGGTGGGTACATGATGGGGTACAGGGTGGGTACATGATGGGGTACAGGGTGGGTACATGATGGGGTACATGATGGGGTACATGGTGGGGTGCAGGGTGGGTACATGATGGGGTACAGGGTGGGGTACAGGGTGGGGTACATGATGGGGTACATGATGGGGTACAGGGTGGGTACATGATGGGGTACAGGGTGGGTACATGATGGGGTGCAGGGTGGGTACATGATGGGGTACATGATGGGGTACATGGTGGGGTGCAGGGTGGGTACATGATGGGGTACAGGGTGGGTACATGATGGGGTACAGGGTGGGTACATGATGGGGTACAGGGTGGGTACATGATGGGGTACAGGGTGGGTACATGTTGGGGTACACGATGGGGTACATGGTGGGGTGCAGGGTGGGTACATGATGGGGTACAGGGTGGGTACATGGTGGGGTGCAGGGTGGGTACATGTTGGGGTACAGGGTGGGTACATGATGGGGTACATGATGGGGTACAGGATGGGTACATGATGGGGTACAGGGTGGGTACATGATGGGGCACATGGTGGGGTACATGATGGGGTACATGTTGGGGTGCATGGTGGGGTATATGATGGGTACATGGTACGTACTTGGTGGGGTGCAGGGTGGGTACATGGTGGGTACAGTGGGGGAAGGGGGGGGGGTGCATGTTGGGTACAATGTGGGTATGAGTTGGGGTCAATGATAGGTCTCACCTGTGACGAGGTAACCAAAGTCGCTCCCTACGGGTCTCACCTGTGGCGAGGTAACCAAAGTCGCTCCCTACGGGTCTCACCTGTGGTGGGGTAACCAAAGTCACTCCCTACGGGTCTCACCTGTGGTAAAGTAACCAAAGTAGCTCCCTACGGGTCTCACCTGTGGTGGGGTAACCAAAGTCGTACCTTACGGGTCTCACCTGTGGCGGGGTAACCAAAGTCGCTCCCTACAGGTCTCACCTGTGGTGGGGTAACCAAAGTCGTACCTTACGGGTCTCACCTGTGGCGGGGTAACCAAAGTCGCTCCCTACGGGTCTCACCTGTGACGAGGTAACCAAAGTCGCTCCCTACGGGTCTCACCTGTGACGAGGTAACCAAAGTCGCTCCCTACGGGTCTCACCTGTGGTGGGGTAACCAAAGTCGTTCCTTACGGGTCTCACCTGTGGCGGGGTAACCAAAGTCGTTCCTTACGGGTCTCACCTGTGGCGGGGTAACCAAAGTCGTTCCTTACGGGTCTCACCTGTGGCGGGGTAACCAAAGTCGCTCCCTACGGGTCTCACCTGTGGTGAGGTAACCAAAGTCGTTCCTTACGGGTCTCACCTGTGGTGAGGTAACCAAAGTCGTTCCTTACGGGTCTCACCTGTGGTGAGGTAACCAAGGTCGTTCCTTACGGGTCTCACCTGTGGTGAGGTAACCAAAGTCGTACCTTACGGGTCTCACCTGTGGTGAGGTAACCAAAGTCGTTCCTTACGGGTCTCACCTGTGGTGAGGTAACCAAAGTCGTTCCTTACGGGTCTCACCTGTGGTGAGGTAACCAAAGTCGACAGCAGTCCGGTCGGTCCACTCCGTGTACAGACCACGTGACAGACCAGTCCAACAGGCCGGATCACCTGCCACATAATGATGATACTACTTCTACTGCTGCTGCTACTACTACTGCTACTACTACTGCTGTTTCTGCTGCTGCTGCTAATACGTCTGCTGCTACTACTAGAGGGGACTTTTTTTCCCTCTTGATATTCCAAGCTCTGAAATACGTAGAGAGAAATACGCGTTGACGGAACAAGGGCTGTAAGATTATCTAAAAAAACAAACAAACAAAAACTATGTGGATTTTCATGCAGTTATGTCGGATTCTTTAGTATCTAGATAACGATACAATACAATGCAATACAATACAATACAATACAATGCAGTACAATACAATGACATCATACGACATGACAAGGCACGGAGCAACAATATGTGATACGACACATTACTATGAAATACAATGGACACATCACAGCACACTGCAATACAATACAATAAACACATTGCAATACAACACAGCACCAGGTTCAACGCAACCCAACATAACACGACACCACGCCACACCACACCACGCCACACCACACCACGCCACACCACACCACGCCACACCACGCCACACAACACCACGCCACACAACACCACGCCACACAACACCACGCCACACCACACCACACCACACCACACCACACAACACCACGCCACACCACACCACGCCACACCACACCACACCACACCACACAACACCACGCCACACAACACCACGCCACACCACACCACGCCACACAACACCACGCCACACCACACCACACAACACCACGCCACACAACACCACACCACACCACACCACACCACACAACACCACGCCACACCACACCACACAACACCACGCCACACAACACCACGCCACACAACACCACGCCACACCACACCACACCACACCACGCCACACAACACCACGCCACACAACACCACAACACACCACACCACGCCACACAACACACCACACCACGCCACACAACACACAACACCACACAACACACAACACCACGCCACACAACACCACGCCACACAACACAACACCACACAACACCACGCCACACAACACCACGCCACACAACACACCACACCACGCCACACAACACCACACAACACCACACCACACCACACCACGCCACACAACACACAACACCACACAACACAACACCACACAACACAACACCAGACAACACCACACCACACAACACACAACACCACACCACACAACATCAAACAACACCACACCACACCACATCACACCACGCCACACAACACCACACAACACAACATCAAACAACACCACACCACACCACACCACGCCACACAACACCAAACAACACAACATCAAACAACACCACACCACACAACACCACGCCACACCACGCCACACAACACCACGCCACACAACACCACGCCACACCACGCCACACAACACCACACAACACAACACCACACAACACCACGCCACACCACACAACACCACGCCACACAACACCACGCCACACCACGCCACACAACACCACGCCACACAACACCACACAACACCACACCACACAACACCACACCACACAACACAACACCACACAACACCACGCCACACCACACAACACCACGCCACGCCACACAACACAACACCACACCACACCAAACCACACAACACCACACCAAACCACACAACACCACACCACACCACACAACACCACACCACAACCACCACCACACCACACCACACCACACCACACCACACCAAACCACACAACACCACACCACACCACAACCACAACCACACCACACCACACCACACCACACCACACCACACCACAACCACCACCACACCACACCACAACACAACACAACACACCACAACCACACAACACCACATCACCACCACACCACACCAAAACCACACCACAGAACACAACTCCACACCACAACACACCACACCACACCACACCACACCACAGCACAACCACACCACACCACAACCACACCACACCACAACCACACCACACCCACACCACACCACAACCACACCACAACCACACCACACCCCAACCACACCACACCACACCACACCCCAACCACACCACACCACACCACACCACAACCACACCACACCACATCACAGCACGAACAGCCCACCAGGCGAGGTGCCGGCCCTGCAGAGGCGTTCAGCTAGCAGCTGGGAGGGTTGGTGGTGGATGGAGACCAGATGACCACCCTCCTCCACACACACCTTCTCCCCGTCCGCGAAGGTGGCTGTCGGTCCCGTCCACAGGACCCCTGCACACATACACACACATGCACACGCGCGCACGCACGCACACACGCACGCACATACATAACACACACACACATACACACACACACACACACACACACACACACACACACACACACACACACACACATACACACACACTTACACATGCTCGCACGCGCGCACACACACACACACACACACACACACACACACACATGTACACATGCGCACGCACACACACACACAGACATATATATATATATATATATATATATATATATATATATATATATATATATACTTCTTCTTCTTCTTCTTCTTTGTTCGTTGGCTGCAACTCCCACGTTCACTCGCATGTACACAAGTGGGCTTTTACGTGCATGACCGTTTTTACCCCGCCATGTAGGCAGCCATACTCCGTTTTCGGGGGTTATATATACACTCATGCACGCACGCACATATACATACACGCATACATACATACATAGACAGACAGACAGACAGACACACACACACACACACACACACAAACACACACACACGCACACACACACACACACACACACACACACACACACACACACGCACACACACACACACATAAACACACACACACACACACACACACACACACACACACACACACACACACACACACACACACACACACACACGTGTCAACCGTACCCGGCACCTTAAGCAATGGTCACGGTGTTTTCTGTGTGTCGTGTAAAGACAGGCGTAACAGCCGAGTGGTTAAAGCGTTGGACTTTCAATCTGAGGTCCCGGGTTCGAATCTCGGTAACAGCGCCTGGTGGGTAAAGGGTGGAGATTTTTCCGATCTCCCAGGTCAACATATGTGCAGATCTGCTTAGTGCCTGAACCCCCTTCGTATGTAGGCGCACGCAGAAGATCAAATACGCACGTTGAAGATCCTGTAATCCATGTCAGTGTTCGGTGGGTTATGAAAACAAGAGTATACCCAGCATGCACACCCCCCGAAACAGAGTATGGCTGCCTAGATGGCGGGGTAAATAAAAAACAAACAAACGGTCATACACGTAAAATGTTAAATGCTACATTTGTCTGAGTGTGTATGTGTGCGTGCCTGAAATCTGATTGAATGACACAGGAAACGAATGATGAGCGCCCGATGGCAGCCGTCAGTCGGCTCTACCCAGGTAGGCAGCCTGTTGTGTAAAATGACCCCGTGTTTGTAAAGCGCTTAGAGCTTGGTCTCCGACCGAGGATAGACGCTATATAAGTATCCATATCAATCAATCAATCAATCAATCAATCGTCTACATCATTATGTCTACCCCTTTGCCTCACTTCCTGCTAGTTTGTTTGTTTGTCTGTGTGTTTGTCTGTCTGCCTGTCTGTCCGTTTGCCCCTCTGTCTGTCTGTTTGTCTGCGTGTCTGTCCTGACTAGCTGTCTGTCTGACTGTGCGCATGAGTGATGCTGATGTTTGTCCGTACGAAGGTGTGTACGTGCGTAAGCAAGTAAGTAGGTACATGTGTATACTACGTAGGTTGGCCACAGAGTGAATTACGTACGTACACACGTGAGCAGGGAACTCGGCAGAAAACACACACACACACACACACACACACACACACACACACACACACACACACACGCACGCACACACACGCACACCTGAAAACTCACCGTACTCAAACGGACGACCGAAAACGCGCACTTCGCACAGCTCAGTCAGGGTGTCTGAAAACTGGATTCGAACTTCCGACCCCACAGGTGCCTGACTGCACGTGGCCGTGGTGAGCGCCGCGATGGGCCCCACCGTGCAGTCCTTTTGCGCCGAAGATGACGTCACCACGGAGACTACGATGACGTCTGGCAAGGGGTCGGTCTCACTATCGCCTGTGGGAATGGTTGTTAACATCAACCACGTCACACACCAGTGACGTATATTTGACGGTAGCTTTTACAGCCGGATCACCACAATAGCGAAGTGAGTGAGCTCTTGCATGATCAGTCAACGGTTCCTTTTTCCGTGTACTGAGAATCTTTTTTTTTTCTTCGTGTGTGTGTGTGTGTGTGTGTGTGTGTGTGTGTGTGTGTGTGTGTGTGTGTGTGTGTGTGTGTGTGTGTGTGTGTGTGTGTGTGTGTGAAGGATTATGACTCTCAAAATCGGAAGCAAGATTGCACTGTCTTTAAGTGATGCAGCTTTAATAATAATAATAATAATAATAATAATAATAATAATAATGGATGCTTATATAGCACACTATCCAGAAATCTGCTCTGGGTGTTTAAAAAAACAACAAAAAAACAAAAAAAAAACAACACAACTTATTCTTACATAGCATATTACATCAATGTTACATACACACACCAAAATTTGACTAAAAAATTAAACACACACACAAACACACATACACCCAAACACACACACACACACACACACACACACACACACACACAAAGCATACATACATTTTAACATACATATGTGCATAGCAGCTACCCTCAACACATACACGCACACATAGGCACACGCAAACACAAACATAGATAAATAGACACGCATGCACACGAGGACGCGCGCGCGCGCACACACACACACACACACACACACACATTCATATACATGCATGTAGTTATATACATATACATATGTATACACACATAGTCAAGCACAGCTCACGCAAAGGAAGTGGATCTGCCACAACTGAAATCACTGCTGACAGAAAAGTTTTGAGACGAGATTAAAAAGATGCAAGGGAATCAGAATGACGGAGGTTATCAGGGAGCTTGTTCCACGTCTTTGGCGATTGAAAAGAAAACGATCTGTGTCCAAAGGTCTTACTTCTGACGTGAGGTATCCTGAGAAGTCGAGTATCAGAGGAAGAACGGAGCTAGCGAGACACAGTATAGATATGGAGGAGTTTAGAGAGATACCTGGAGCCAGATCAGTTGACTGCAGAAAAGGTCTGAGTGGACAGCTTTAGCTTTTAAGAGATCATCTTAACGCCGAGTACCCTAAAACCCTCTTGGCCGAAAGAGAGACAGAGAGAGTCGTGGTGTAATTGGGCAAGGCACTCTCCACTGCGATAATCTTCTTCTTCTGCGTTCGTGGGTTGCAACTCCCACGTTCACTCGTATAAACGCGAGTGGGCTTTTACGTGTATGACCGTTTTTTGTTTTTGTTTTATAGCCCGCCATGTAGGCAGCCATACTCCGCTTTCGGGAGTGTGCATGTTGGGTATGTTCTTGTTTCCATAACCCACCGAACACTGACATGAATTACAGGATCTTTAACGTGCGTATTTGATCTTCTGCTTGCGTATACACACGAAGGGGGTTCAGGCACTAACAGGTCTGCACATATGTTGACCTGGGAGATGGTAAAAATCTCCACCCATTACCCACCCGGCGCCGTCACCGTGATTCGAACCCGGGACCCTCAGACTGAAAGTCCAACGCTTTAACCACTCGGCTATTGCGCCCCCGTCGCTGCGATAATCAAAAATCAACGTGGTCCAGGTAGTCGGGACAACAGTTGTCTCTTCTGCTGTTTTGATGGTCATTGTTGGACACGACTGTTGTGGTCCAGGTGCACAGCAGCCTAAAACTACCCCCGTGCTGAGTATTTACCCCTGGGTGACTTTTGCCTCGCTTAGAATGACCCGACCTATTGGGTCCTTTGTGGCTTGGCGCCCCTAGAACAACAACAACAACAACAGCAGCAGCAACAACAACAACAACAACAACAACAACAGTTTCAGTTTCAGTTTCAGTAGCTCAAGGAGGCGTCACTGCGTTCGGACAAATCCATATACGCTACACCACATCTGCCAAGCAGATGCCTGACAACAGCGTAACCCAACGCGCTTAGTCAGGCCTTAACAGCAGCAGCAGCAGTAACAACAACAACAACAACCAGAACGGTAACAACAACAGCAGCAGTAACACCATCAACAACAACAACAGCAGCAGCAGTAACAACAACAACAACATCATCAACCAGAACAGCAACAACAACAGCAGTAGTAACATCAACAACAACAACAACAACAGCAGCAGTAACATCATCAACAACAACAACAGCAGCAGCAGCAGTAACAACAACAACAACATCCAGAACGGTAACAACAGCAGTAGTAACAACAACAACAACAACAACAACAGCAGCAGTAACAACAACAACAACAACAACAACAACAGCAGTAGTAACAACAACAACAGCAGCAGAACAGTAGCGGCAGCAGCTAACCCCCTCATCCCCCCCCCCAAATCTGTCCCTTCCATGTCCACCCAAATTGGGACGAACAAAAACCGCCACATCCATGACTATCTGTAACCACAGAGCAACACTGACTCATGGTCAGCGTGATGTAGAAGATCTCCAGAGGCCGAGGTGACGTAACGATGACGTAAGAGGACAGCAGCGCTTGACATGACGTGTCATCGTCATCCACGTGATGACTGACGTTAGGGAGGACCCCAGAGGCGTGATTGGTCCATTCTGAAAAAAACAAAAACAAAAAAAACACAAAAAAACAAAGGAGGATAATAATCATGGTGGTAGTGGTGGTGGTGAAGGGAAAAAGGTGTGTGTGTGTGTGTGTGTGTGTGTGTGTGTGTGTGTGTGTGTGTGTGTGTGTGTGCGTGCGTGTTTGTGTATGTATGTATGTATGTATGTATGTATGTATGTGTGTGTGTGTGTGTGTGTGTGTGTGAGTGCGTGTGTGTGTGTGTACGTGCGTGCGTGCGTAACGTGCGTGCGTGCGTGTGTGTGCGTGCGTGTTTGCTGGAGGTGGTGTGGAAATTCCTATTGTTGTTCACTGTTACTTTTCTTGCTGTTATTGTTGTCACTGCTGTTGTAGTTGTGGTTATTCAACTTGTCGTCATCGTCATCGTCATCATCACCATCATCATCATCATCATCACACTGTCACCACGTCCTTTTTTTTTTTTTTTTTACCAGTACAGACGAGGGTGGGGTAGGTCCAGTTGTTGAATCCTTGGCACTGGGCGTACCCGGATCCCAACAGCGGGTACCAGCCACCCGGGCACTCGTACCTCTCCCACTCGCCCACCTGACTGGCCATTTTGGTTGGCACCAGTGACAGGCCAGGTAAGGCAGGGGGTGGGAAGCAGACATCTGAAAAAAAAAAGAAAGAATGAAAGAATGAAAAAAGAGAAAGAATGAAAGAATGAAAAAAAAGAAAGATTGAACGAATTGAATTAAAAAAAAAGAAAGAATGAAAGAGAAAAAAAAAAGAATAAAAGAATGAAAGAAAAAAGAAAGAAAGAATGAAAGAAAAAAAGACAGAAAGAAGGAATAAAAAAAGAATGAATGAAAGAAAGAAAAAAAAGAAAGAATGAAAGAAAAAAAAAAAGAAAGAATGAAAGAAAAAAAAAGAAAGAATGAAAGAATGAAAGAA
>NC_134910.1:3769100-3774100 GCF_041734735.1 Babylonia areolata | reverse complement strand
ATAATAATTTGCCAACGTAAAGTTCTCGTTTGAACTACTACTACCACTACTACCACTACTACTACTACTACTTGGAGGAAGGTGGCAGAATGGTTAAGACGCTCAGCTGCCGATACAGAGAGTCCGTGAGGGTGTGGGTTCGAATCCCGCTCTCGCCCTTTCTCCCAAGTTTGACTGGAAAATCAAACTGAACGTTTTGCCATCCGGGACGAGACTATAAGCCGAATTCCCCGGGTGGAGCACGCGTTTGGCGCATTGAACAAAGAACCCATGGCAACGAGAGTGTCGTCCTCTGGCAAAATTATGCAAACAAACAAACACAAAAAGCCATCCTGACAGGCAGAGAAATATATATCTGCATGCACTGAAAGCCTGACTGAGTGCGTTGGGCTACGATGCTGCTAGGCATCTGATTTCTAGACGTGGTGTATGTAGCGTATATGGATTCTCCCGAACGGCATGACCCCTCCTTGAGAAACTGACACAGCAAAAATAACTACTACTACTACTACTACTGCTGCTGCTGCTGCTGCTGCTGCTGCAACGTTGCTGTTACTACTACTACTACTACTACTACTACTACTACTACCACCACCACCACCACGTTGCTGTTACTACTGCTGCTGCTGCTGCTACTACTACCACCACGTTGCTGTTATAACTACTACTACTACTACTACTACTACTACTACCACCACCATGTTGCTGTTACTGCAGCTGCTGCTACTACTACTACTGCTACTACTACTACTACCACCACCACCACCACATCGCAGAATTTACTTCATCAAGGAGTGTTGTTTCACCACGCCAACAACAACAACAACAACAACAACAACAACCACCACCTTGCTGCACACAACGCGCACGATCTGAATTAATTGAATTAAACAAAGAAGAATTCAGCTCGTTCCTCATCCTTCACAGCGGGTCACCCCCCACGCCCCCCGCCACCCTCCACCCAGCCCCCTCATCCCACCCCCCACTCCTACCCCCCCTCATACCCAGACACAGGTGGTCTCGTTGTCATCTGCCACCACGTGGCTCGTGCCCTCCACCCCGCACCAGACGCCCTGCGATGTACCCGGGGTACCCAGGGTAGCGTCCTCTGTTGTCGCTGTACCCGGGGTAGCGCTGCCGCCGCCGCTGCTGCTGCACTCAGTGAGCACCGGAGTGCCCTTGGCCAGGTTCGTGTCATCTGGAAGGGATGGAAGGGGGGTGGGGTGGAGGTTGGGGGGTCGGGTGGGGGGTGGGGGCGGGGTTCCACGAGGTAAAAAAAAAAAAGAAAAGAAAAGAAAATGTGGGTATTACGATTTGGTTCCAGATATGGTGATGGTGATGGTGATGGTAATGGTGATGGTGATTGTCACAACCCATAAGGGGTTGCCCATGAACCCCCCCACCCCCCTCCCAGCACCTTTCCACACTAACACCCCGACAACACAAAACACAGACATAGATAATTCAGCTCAATTCTTTACTGTTGTACACTTTGAATAACCTGGTCCAGACACACAAGTTTAACACTGAACTACAGCAACACTCCTTGGTTACACTATAGCAGCATGACCACGACACAGTAAGCCCTAAAAACGACAGCACAGATCTACGCAAAAGAAAAAAAAAATGTCAGTTCACTTGAACCTAAATCCAGTTCATCTGTTGAAGGACAGCATCACTGAACTGGCTTTAGTCGTACGCCTGCAGAAACGGAGAGGGTGGAAACGGGATGAGGGACTGTGGGCGAGGGCGTTGGAAAATATGGGGGTCGGGGAAAGGAGTGGGAGTGAGGGAGTTTGGAACAGACAGGGATGAAGTGGAATGACGAAAAGGTGAATCCTGGAGTCCTGTTGGGGTGGCAGTCAGGGGGAAGCTACAGGAAGAATCACAGGGAACAAATCTGTAACACGACTCCCATGTCTCTGTAGACTATGCTCTAACTCGTTATGAAAGAGTACCCCTCCCCCTCCCTTTCCTTAAGCAATACACATTACACTAAGTAGGCGAGTAAGTGGATATTGATGCAGTCGCTTCCACAAAAAAAAACTACCAATGACAAAAAATAAAGGAACCGCCCATTATTGTTTCTCATAATTAAGGAGTTAAACCTGCATATAATACGCAAGACACATTTACCCTAAATGACAGTTTGTCGTTATTTATAATGCTAGTTTCGAACTGCAGAAACAAAACTCAATGAGGTAATATTACAAATCATCGTACTACATTTCCAACACGACACAGAAATGTTTTGGGAAATTTAGACACAGTTTTTCTTGTAAAGAAGGTATATTTGAAACAATAAATCGAGCCGAATACATGTCAAAATGACACACTTAACAACCTTATCAATTTCCCCCAAAAATATGTAGAAATAAAAGAATACTGGATTTAAAAGATTTCCGTTAAAACAATCCCAAAAATACAACCAAATGTCACAAGTTACGACACTAACACCACGAGGACAAACTAACTATACAACTCCCCCCTCACCTGTCACCAGGCAGGAATCAGGCTCACCACTGGCCCAGGAGAGAACACAAAACATAGATCCACACAGAGGCAGAAGGGGGTCACACAAGAACCGAACCCCACGACTGACCAAGAGGGCACCCAACAGCTCACTTGCTGGAACGGCGACCCTTCTCCTTCCAAAGCTCGGCACCAAAGGCAAAGCAAAACTCTTCCTTCACAACGACGTTACCTCAGAACTCATCTCAAGAGTTCAGAGCGAGAAGGACTAAGGACACGTCAGACACACATCACAACAGATTCACGTGCTTCAGTTCGGAACAGAACTGAGCACACAAGAGAACGATAGAGCACAAAGGGGGAGAGAGAAGGGAGAAGGGAAAGGGAGGAAAGGGAGAGGAGGGGAAGGGAGACGAACAAACGAATACACACACAAATGAATGCTACGAGCCGTGACAGTGATGGTGATGGTGAGGATGATGATGATGGTGATGGGATGGTGAGGATGAGGATGATGACCGACCTTCTCTTCCTTCTTGTTCTTGTGGTCGTGAAAATAGTAGTAGTAGAAGGAGGAGGAGGAGGAGATGAAGAAGAAGAAGGAGGATGATGAGGAGGAGGAGGAGGAGAGAAGAAGAAGAAGAAGAAGAAGAAGATTATGATGATGATGATGATGATGATGATGATGATGACGATGAAGAAGAAGAAGAAGAAGACGATTATGATGATGACGATGAAGAAGAAGGAGGAGGAGCAGCAGCAGCAATACAATAAGTTAGCATGCATGAGAAAGAAAACAACAACAACAACAACAATAGCAAAAAAAAACCCAAAAAACAAACAAACAAACAAAACGAAACAAACACGTGTGAAGGACTAACCCCCCCAGCACCCACCCCCCCACACCACCCCCACACCCCTCTTAGGCTCTTGTCACCTGTACACGCCAAGGTGGGCACAGTCCACAGGGAGCCCTCACACCTGGACACCCCATCCCCCCCGGCGTAGTAGAACCGCTCCTCGCAGCTGTACACCACCACGCTGCCATTGGGGTGCACGTGCTCTGCCGGATGTGACGTCACCGCGGCACCGTCCGTTCTTCTCAGGCGAGGGTAGCCGGCTGGATCCGGGCAGTACCCTGATGAAAGACCAGGCGATCAGTCAATGTGTCGTGAGGAATTTTGAAATCTAAATCGATCTAACGGAGTGAAAGGATAGAGTTTAGAGAAATAACATAATCATGTTAACACACACACAATAAACTCAACTGGCTCAGCCAAGTAATCATGACTGTGTTTTGAAGGATACGTAGGTCCCGGTATTGTGTTGCAGTTATCGCTGTATCTATCTATCTATCTATCTATCTATTATCTATCTATGCAAGAAGAATACAGACATTCCCAGAACCACCCACACACCCAATTCTTCCGGCCGCCACGCACGCACACACATCCCCCCCTCGCCCCCCCCCCCCCCCCCCCCCCCACGTCATCCCCTCCCCACCCCCACAAACACACACACACGTACAGGCACACACACACGTACATGCAAACACACACACAGATACACAAACACACACCCACACACACACACATTCCCACCCATACAACACCCAAATCCTGCTAGCCACCACCCCCTACACAAACACCGTCCACACACACACACACACACACACACACACACACAGATATATACACCCTAAACACACACACACAAACACACACACACACACACACACACATACACACGCATGCACACAAACATCCCCCAACACCCCCCCAACCCACACACCCACAACCTCCCCCCCCCCCACACACACACAACACAAACATCACCTCCCCACCCCACCCCCACACACACACCCACAGACCCAGTACCTGGACAAGGGGTGTGGAAGTCCCAACGCCCCAGAGAAGGGTCACAGAACACGGTGATGTTGCCGCCGTCCCTGGGACACACCGCTATCGTCCTCACCTCCTCCGTCGTGTCCTGGGTCGTGTTCTCCACCCCACTCACGGCACCACAGTTCACTGCCACGTGCAGACACACTTCACGTCACACACAGCAACACACTTCACGTCACACACAGCAACACACTTCACGTCACACACAGCCAGTTGCCGTCAGTCTGACACAGCAACACACTGCACGTCACACACAGCAACACACTTCACGTCACACACAGCAACACATTGCACGTCACACAGCAACACACTTCACGTCACACACAGCAACACACTTCAACGTCACTCACAGCAGACACACTTCACGTCACACACACCAACACATTGCACGTCACACACAGCAAGGCTTACAGTATGACACAGCAACACACTTCACGTCACACACACAACACACTTCACGTCACACACAGCAACACACTGCACGTTACACACAGCCAAGTTGCTACAGTCTGACACAGCAACACACTTCACGTCACACACAGCAACACATTGCACGTCACACAGCAACACACTTCACGTCACACACACCAACACACTTCACGTCACACACACCAACACATTGCA
>NC_134910.1:3761600-3764100 GCF_041734735.1 Babylonia areolata | reverse complement strand
TCCGCCTAGGAAGCGAGAGAATCTGAGCGCGCTGGTTCGAATCACGCCGATATTTTCTCCCCCTCCACTAGACCTTGAGTGGTGGTCTGGACCCTAGTCATTCGGATGAGAGGATAAACCGAGGTCCCGTGTGCAGCATGCACTTAGCGCACGTAAAAGAACCCACGGCAACAAAAGGGTTTTTCCTGGCAAAATTCTGTAGAAAAATCCATTTCGATAGGATAAACAAATAAAACTGCACGCAGGAAAAAAATACAATTAAAAAAAAAAAAAAAAAAGAAAAAAAAAAAGGGTGGCGCTGTAGTGTAGCGACGCGCTCTTCCTGTGGGGAGAGCAGCCCGAATTTCACACAGAGAAATCCTTTGTGATAAAAAAAGAAATACAAATACAAATACAAATACAAATCAGATTGGGGGGGAAACCACCACAAAAAAAAAAAAAAAAAACAGGCAGAACATCGAGGCACGAGACTCACGTGCAGGAGAAACGTCACAAAACTCGTACTCCCCATCTTCCGCCACGTAACACCAAGGTAATGACTGCGACACACCGGGGTTGCGACAGTAGCGATGTTCGTTGTCTCCATCCGGAAATGCCTCACTCCGCCATACTGGCAGTTCGGACATTGTCCATTTCATGCAGGGCCGACCTGATTTCGTCACGCGCAGCGTACCAGTGTACCGGTGACCGTCGGCGCGGGTTTTGAAAAATGCATCTGAAAGACGTAGGCACGGTCTTCGATTGGCTGGGCGACCTTTTAATTGTGATGATGGTGATGATGGTGATGACGATGATGATGATTGTTGTTGTTGTTGTTGTTGTTTTTATTTTCATCATCATCATCATCATCATCATCATCATCATCATCAATACCATCAGTATCGGCATCATCATAATCATCATCAATATCATCATTGTTATCACTATATTCATTATCGTTCATTATTATTATTATTATTATTATTATTATTATTATTATTATTATTATTATTATTATTATCATCATCATCATCATCATCAATACCATCATTGTTATTACTATATTCATCATCATCATCATCTACATTATTATTGTTATCATCATCATCATCATCATCAATATCATCATTGTTATTACTATATTTTTATATTATTATTATTATTATTATTATTATTATTATTATTATTATTATTATTATATATTATCCGCTTATCTACTCATCTTTTTTTATCCGCGACAAGAAAGAGATCATGAATCCAAAAGCCTGTCCCGTAAAGTGTTGTATGTTGATATGGATGATGATGGTAACAATGATGACGATTAAAGCTGCTATCACTGCAGCTGTTGTTCTTGTTGTTGTTGTTGTTGTTGTTGGTGGTGGTGGTGGTGGTGCTACTTCTGCAGCTGTTGCCACTGTTGTTGCTGCTGCTGCTGCTGATTATGTTGATAGCTATGAGGATGACGATGATGTTGGTAATGGCGATGATGATGATGATGATATATAAAAGACACACTCAACTCGTGCACGGTCTGTGCAGAGCATTGTGCAGTATGTTCCGAGCTGGGAACGTGGCGATGTAGCTGTTCAGATTTGACAACCGTTCTCCTGTCGATACTTTCCATACAGCAGCACGTGAAAAGGGCACAGCACTCACCGCGGTGTAACTTCTTCTTCTCTTCTTCTTCTGCCTTCACTCGTATGCACACGAGTGGGCTTTTACGTGTATGACCGTTTTTACCCCGCCATGTAGGCAGCCATACTCCGTTTTCGGGGGTGTGCATGCTGGGTATGTTCTTGTTTCCATAACCCACCGAACGCTGACATGGATTACAGGATCTTTAACGTGCGTATTTGACCTTCTGCTTGCGTATACACACGAAGGGGGTTCAGGCACTAACAGGTCTGCACATATGTTGACCTGGGAGATCGTAAAAATCTCCACCCTTTACCCACCAGGCGCCGTCACCGTGATTCGAACCCGGGACCCTCAGATTGAAAGTCCAACGCTTTAACCACTCGGCTATTGCGCCCGTCACCGTGATGTAACAAACACGGTACTTGTCACATGACAGAGACGTTATGACGAGGCAACGCTTATCACACTACGTTATGCAACGCTTATCACACTACGTTATGCAACGCTTATCACACTACGTTATGCAATGCTTATCACACTACGTTATGCAACGCTTATCACACTACGTTATGCAATGCTTATCGCACTACGTTATGCAATGCTTATCACACTACGTTATGCAATGCTTATCACACTACGTTATGCAATGCTTATCGCACTACAACGTTTAACAATACAATGCTTATCGCACTACAACGTTTAACAATACAATGCTTATCGCACTACGTTATGCAATGCTTATCGCACTACAACGTTTAACAATACAATGCTTATCGCACTACAACGTTTAACAATACAATGCTTATCACACTACGTTATGCAATGCTTATCGCACTACAACGTTTAACAGTACAATGCTTATCGCACTACGTTATGCAATGCT
>NC_134910.1:3746600-3749100 GCF_041734735.1 Babylonia areolata | reverse complement strand
GAGAAGATGCGGCAGCAGTCCTGGCCTGGGGGTGCTGACCTCAACACCAAGCTCTGGGGGACGGCAGCCGATCTTCACCGGACGTCCGAGTTTGTGGCATCCCTCGGACTTCGACCCTAACTGCGTAGCTGTCGAACGCAAAAGAAAGAAGAAAGAAGCAATCGGCTGTTGCTATCGACAGGGGCATGGGGTTAGTTCAGGGTCTTTCAGAGTCTTCCTGGTCTAACTCCCCTCTGCAGTCATTTCAGAGCTTTCAGTCTGCCAAGGCCAAACGCTCTCTCTGGAGTCAAATATTTGAGTCCTTCCCTCGAAAAATTACGCCGGAGAGTTAACTTGGGTGCAGGGTCATTCCCTGGCTTCACACCGGGCTCGAAGCTCCAAACCGTACCGAATCGAAAGTTCTTGACCGGAGGGCAGCGGTCAACGTTGGTAAAGTTTGATTGGTTGTTGCCTTGACGACCATCGATACGTTCAACATCAGCCAGAAAGTCTTGCCTCTGTACGTGTGATCTCTTGGAGTGATGTTGTTCTCCAGGAACTTGTCACAATTGAGACAACATTAGTTTCCTCTGTGTTTGAGAAAGAAAGAAAGAGCGAGAGCGAGAGAGTGAGAGACAGAGACAGAGTCAGAGAGACAGAGATAGAGACAGAGATAGAGACAGAGACATACGGACAGAGACAGAAAGGGAGCGAGGGAGAGAGACAGAAACACAGAAAGAGGGAGAGAGACAGAGCAAGATAGAGAGACAGAGAGAGAGAGACAGAGACAGACAGAGACAGAGAGGGAGAGAGGAAGAGAGACAGAAAGAGACAGAAAGAGACAGAGAGAGAGACAGACAGACAGATAGACCGACAGACTGAGAGGGAGGGAAAGGGAGAGGGAGAGGTGTAAATCTGTATCCACCCTGTACTGTATGCACACACACACACACACACACACACACACACACACACACACACACACACACACACACACACACCTTTCTCTGCATCTGCAAGCAGTTCAGGGTACATGCTTTCAGATGACATGACACTTGACATTCACATCAACTATATTTGAAGGTGACCATGTGCAGCACTCCGATAAATCAGCTTTATTCGCCAATATCTAACCGCAGAAACCACACACACACACACACACACACACACACACACACACACACACACACACACACAAACACAACCTCCCCCCAAAACAACAACAACAACAACAACAACAAACAAAACAAACTGTGATGGTACCTGTGTTGATTTACATTTTTTTGGTGTCAATTTGACTGTGTACATATGTCACGTCACTTATTCTTGAATTTGTATCATTTATTGTATTGTAAAGCACAGTGAGCCACATCTGAGATAAGGGGCACTGTCTATATATAAGCCTGCTTTTTGACTCACTTGTGTAAACAAAGTGAGTCTATGTTTTAACCCGGTGTTCGGTTGTCTGTGTGTGTGTGTGTGTGTGTGTGTGTGTGTGTGTGTGTGTGTGTGTGTGTGTGTGTGTGTGTGTGTGTGTGTGTGTCCGTGGTAAACTTTAACATTGACATTTTCTCTGCAAATGTGTGCGCATATGTGTGCACATGTGTGTGTGTGTGTGTGTGTGTGTGTGTGTGTGTGTGTGTCCGTGGTAAACTTTAACATTGACATTTTCTCTGCAAATGTGTGCGCATATGTGTGCACATGTGTGTGTGTGTGTGTGTGTGTGTGTGTGTGTGTGTCCGTGGTAAACTTTAACATTGACATTTTCTCTGCATATGTGTGCGCATATGTGTGCACATGTGTGTGTGTGTGTGTGTGTGTGTGTGTTGTGTTGTGTGTGTGTGTGTGTGTGTGTGTGTCCGTGGTAAACTTTAACATTGACATTTTCTCTGCAAATGTGTGCGCATATGTGTGCACATGTGTGTGTGTGTGTGTGTGTGTGTGTGTGCCGCGCGAACGACCACTGGCGTTGGAAGCAACATAGGGATATATTCTTTTCAATTATTTCCGTATCTGTCACTGGTCAGTGTTTGTATCCATTCCTAACGTCCAAGTCGTTTTTTGGGTGTTTTTTTTTTCCCCTGTTTATTTGTACCCGTTGACAAAGCCACGCGGGCACTGTGTTGTTGACTCGATCTGTTCACGAGCACGTGCGCAAGCGTTACTGCACGTGAGAAATTTATCTGTCTCTGTCACGCACGCACTGTGAAGTCTGGTCTATTTCAATAATCAATCTGGCTGTGTCGCTCAGTGAGCAGAGGTAGGTATATATATAAATGAATATATATATATATATATATATATATATATATATATATATATATATATATATAGTTCTCAGACAGTTTCCGTTTTGTCACTGACTTGACTGGGATGTGGTTTTGCTGTGGTCGGTCGACTGCTTCACTGGCAACAGTTTTGATCTCTCTCTCTCTCTCTCTCTCTCTCTCTCTCTCTCTGTGTCTGTCTCTCTCTCTTTCTGTGATTTTCTCCCCTATTTTTATACACACTATCGTTTGTT
>NC_134910.1:3729100-3739100 GCF_041734735.1 Babylonia areolata | reverse complement strand
GACGAGCGCCCAGTGGCAGCCGTCAGTCGGCTCTACCCAGGTAGGCAGCCTGTTGTGTAAATGACCCCGTGTTTGTAAAGCGATTAGAGCTTGGTCTCCGACCGAGGACAGGCGCTATATAAGTATCCATATCAATCAATCAATCAATCAATCAATCAATATTCCACTTGGATTAACTTTCCATCCTTTGTAAGTCTCTCTTTGGGGGAAAAGATATTCGAAAAAATACTTATTAACAACTACAGGAATTCATTTTGTAAGTCTCTCTTGCAATGACAAAAGCAACAAAACTTCTTGCTAAAAAAAACAAACCAACTAAAAACTAAAAAGAAATATAAATAAATAAATAAAAATCCCTTAAAAAAACAAAACAAAACAAAAGAAAACAAACAAACAAACAAACAAAAAAAAAAAAAACACAAAAAACCCGGAGTGTCTTCGGGTGGATCTTTACAGACCTGCTCAGCTTGGATAAGAATATTCTAGTTGAAGCTATCTTCCATGTTTTATTTTTGTCTCTCTCTCTTCACCCCCCCCCCTCCCCAAACAACAAACAAACAAACAAAATAAGAACACAAAAACGCCCATCGATAGATATCCGATAGCTGGCACTATACGTCACGATAAAAAAAGAGAAAAAAAAAGAAAAAAAAAAAAAAAAAGAGACAAGCTACACAAAAACTGAAACCCAAATCCGATAATCACCATCCAGCACTACACGCCAGGCCCTGACCTGGAGCCCCCAGGGGGTGGAGAAGGAAGAGAGGACGGCCCAAGAACAGCTGGAGGAAGAGAGGTAACGCGTCCGCCTAGGAAGCGAGAGAATCTGAGCGCGCTGGTTCGAATCACGGCTCAGCCGCCGATATTTTCTCCTCCTCCACTAGACCTTGAGTGGTGGTCTGGACGCTAGTCATTCGGATGAGACGATAAACTGAGGTCCCGTGTGCAGCATGCACTTAGCGCACGTAAAAGAACCCACGCCAACAAAAGGGTTGTTCCTGGCAAAATTCTGTAGAAAAATCCACTTCGATATGAAAAACAAATAAAACTGCAAGCAGGAAAAAAATACAAACAAAAATGGGTGGCGCTGTAGTGTAGCGACGCGCTCTCCCTGGGGAGAGCAGCCCGAATTTCACACAGAGAAATCTGTTGTGATAAAAAGAAATACAAATACAAAAAATACTGAAGCAGAGCTAGAGAGGCTGGGATCCAGCTGGAGGGATGTCAGAAAGGACAGCCCAGAGTCTCGTTTGGTGGAGAAACGTCTTTGACGGCTTATGCTCCCTCCACAGGGAGCGAAGGGTCTAAGAAGAAGAAGACATCCGATAGCAAGAATGCTCCGAAGTGTCCACTTCTGTTCACCTGGTGAACAATGTTTGCATGATTGTTGCTTCGCTGAAAGCCAGGTTTGTAAGCTAACTTATCCCTGATGACTTGAAGCTGGTTTCTGATTGGTGGATCTGTCTGTGTTCTGAAGTTGTTGTTTTTTGTGCGCGCTGTGCTGATTGGTCGGTTTTGAAGTCGGGTCTGTTTGCTCGCGAACGATGGTGGGTGTGGTTAGGGCAGTTTGAAGTATGTGTGGGGTGCGAACGTGCGATGTGTGTGTGTGTGTGTGTGTGTGTGCGCGCGCGCACACTCACTCTCCCTCTCCCCCCTCTCTCTCCATCCCTCCCTCTCTCTCTCTCTCTCCCTTTGATATTTCCCTCTCATTATTATTCTTTTCTCTCTCTCTCCTCTCCTCTTTCCTCCATAGCGTTCTGTTTACTGACATAAAGAACACAGGCACCCAAAGGTCTAACACGGAAGCCAAAGAATCAGCCAGACGATAACTGATCGGATATTGATTGATCGATGAATGCAAACAGAAGGTTTGAAAGGATGAAAGGGGTTGCCGCTGTTCGTGTGTGTGACAGACAGAGAGACAGACACGCACAGACACACACAGACATACAGACACACACACACACACACACACACACACACACACACACGCACAAAGAGAGGGAGAGAGGGAGAGAGAAAGAGAGAGAGATACAGAGACAGAGAGAGACAAATACACACACACACACACACACACACACACACACACACACGAAAACACACACACACACACACACACACACACACACACACACACACACACACACACACATATGTTAAAGTCTCAAATCCCTGAACTGAAATCATCTTCAGTGTTGGCGATCTTCAGCAGTTCATTGCTAATGTATGACTTTTTCAACTCCTTGTTAAATAGTCCAGCTGGTTCGCTATTACAGTTTTTCATTAGAAATATGAGATCAGAGTCTGTTGTATGGCTTTTGGATCTTTAGGAAAACACATTGTTTGTTTAGGGAGTGAAATAAGATATGTGTACAGTTATATTTTCTTATGGCCATATTTTGTGTAATAAAAGGTTGCCTTCACTGTGGCGTGAGTGGTGAGTTTATCACAGGAAAACTGACACTATATTCACACACATATTATCATTATCATCATTATTATCATGAGTAGTAGTAGTGGTGGTGATGGTGGTGGTAGCAGCAACAGCAGTAGAAGTGTTAGTAGCAGAAGTGTCGTTATCATTATCATCATTAACACTATCACCATCACCATCATCGTCATCACTGTTATTGGCACAAACTTCAGGAAATATGAACATTTCCCGTAGATTGAAAACAATACAATACACAAACTTTACTGTCTATACTTTGGTACAGAGATTTTCTTTTTGGCAGCAGCACATGTCCAGCATAAGAAGAAAACAACAAACAAATAAAATGAATAGAAAAAAAAGAGATAAATTAAATGGCATCAAATGGAAATATCTATATACAAATATACAGATTACTGAAATTTACGTGCCTCTCCATTTCAGTCAGCCAAACCGCATTGCACATCTACCCCCCCCCCCCCCCCCCCCCCCCCCACACACACACACCACGCGCACACACACGCACACATACACTCTCTCTCATCCCCTCTCTCTCTGTCTCTCTCTTCACAAAAAATGCAACTACAAAGATAAAACAGTGTCAACAACTCATTTATTTCAAGCCAGACATTTGTGACTTGATCTGCGCAGCGACAAGTTTTTGCAGTTTGGTTTCTGCCTTTTTTCGACGTTTTTCTTTTAGTATTGTGTATGTGTAAAGGAAGGGATTTAGAGCGGAGTTAAATGGCAACACAAAGACAGCCATTGCTGTGTTGATCTCTCCTGGAACAGGAACACCCAGTTTCGCCAAGAGTCCACAGACACCGATGGGGAACCAGCACAGAAAGTCTGACATGGCAATGACCAGAAGACGACGAGCGACCGTGGCCTTTTTAGATCTGGATTGGTCATTCATAACGGCGTTTTCCTTGTTCTTTGTGCCATAGTTTGACATACTATTGGTTCTGACTGACCAGTAGATAAGAGCCTGACCTACAGCAATGCATATGAATATGATCATGTTGAATACAATCATGATGCTAAAAGAATAATGGCGACCTGGAAAGTCAATTCTAGTGACAGGTAAAGGGATGCAGAGTCCTGTCTGGCTGTAGAATTCCCAGTGCGACGTCACAGGGAGTAAAGGGATAGAGGCCAGGATCACACCTAGACTCCAGATGACAGTGCAGGTCACGTGAACTGACGTAGTTCCAAAATGGAGACGACTGAAAGGAAAATGGATGACCAGGAACCGATCCAGGGTGATCAGGCCAATAAGAAGCGATGATACTTCAGAAGACAAAAGGGAAACGAATCCAGACATCTTGCATGCTGTGCTTCGTTTCCAGTAAGATTCATCCCACACGTAGGAACCAGCATAAACACGATCGGCCAGTCCAATTACCAGCAAATAAACTCCCATGCAAAAATCAGATACAGAGAGATGAATTACAAACAGTTCGTAACTAACTTTACACTGTGACCGTACACGGTATACTATACTGTAAAAGTTCCCCAGCATAGCGGTTATTATAAAGATAAAAATAGCAACTTGATAAGAGGCAGATTTCAGCAAATTATCACAAGAGGAGAGTTCATCCTCTGGCACAATGCATTTCCCCACAAAACTGTCAGGTAACACAGCAGGACAGCAAAGTCTGTAGTTATCAGCAAAGAGTTGTTGTAGATCACCCATTTCCTTTAAAAAGTCAGGGTTAAAGTGAACGACCTGGCAACCTCGTAAATTTAAACCCTTTAGGTTTGAAAACATATGTCTTCCTTGGAGAGAGCTCAGTCCACTGTAGGAAAAGTCCATGAACTCAATGTTTGGCATGACATCTGAGAAAGTATGTAATTGAGAAAAGTTATATGAAACTCGAGAGAGATTCAACAGTAGAAGGGATTTCAATTTGTGATGGCTGTTGTTACTTGAAATAACAGAGGATAATGGGTTACCAGAAAGATCCAACTCTTTGAGGTTGTGTAATTGTGAAATGTGATTTAAACTGATGTAATGTATTGCGTTATCGCTGAGATCTAACACATGAAGATTAGGTAAATGTATGTCACTCAGGTTACTCCAGCCACATTCTCCAGCACCGAGATGAATCAGCATGGTCTGATTTGTGATGACATCCAAGGTCAGTCCACTCCCCCTGCCCTCCAGATAACGTATCTTGGGGAAAGTGTCAGGCTGAAAGACAAGACGGTCAGTAAATGATGGTCCATAACAGACACACTGATCAGGACAAGAGTCAGTCAGTCCACACATCAGTTCATCGTCCTGCTGTGGACACTGAGGCCAACCATCACAGAGGTGGTATGCATGTAGACATATTTCTAGATCCTTCCCACGACATCGGTACAACCCTTCACATGTGAATTTGTCACATCCAGCTTCATCCTCATGTCCCGGACAATCACTGATGTCATTGCACCTGGTGTAGACAGGCAGACAGTAACCATTTCCTGGGCACTGGAAGTGGGAATCTGGGCATTGGGTTGTGTTTCTGGGAAGAGGGATCAAAGAGAAACTTCCAGGTCTGTCAAAATTGACGAGTGCTGGTGGGTTTGTCACATTGAAAAACTGTTTGCTTGATCTCCTATGTTCTGAATGACATCGTATCTCGTCACGTCCAGACTTACAGTTGATGATATGATCACACACTTGTATCAGACTGACACACTGAATCGGCAAACAGCAATCGGATGTCACAGAGAAAAGACAGCAGTAGGAAAGAAAAAAAGAAAGAAAGAAAGAAAGAATTAGATCAGTTCCGGTCAGATAATACGCAACAGCAATAAATTGAAATAAAGAGAAACTACGAGACAAAATAGTCTCATCTACAGTTTGTCTCTCGCCAACATCAGTTACCTGTCTGTACAACGTACATGTCATTCTTTTTATTTTTCTCATGAACGCAGTTCTAACCTGCTTGGTATCACCTACAGAAGAAGATCTTGCCCACTGATTGCTACAAAAGTTCAACAGTTACCTCACTGCGATCTTTCCTAACTCAAACACCCCCTTCACACACACACACACACACACACACACACACACACACACACACAGAGGGAGAGAGGGAGAAAGAGAGGAATAAGAGAGAGACAGACAGACAGACAGACGGACAGAGACAAAGACAGCAACAGAGAGACAGGTATACAGACAGAGACCTGTCCATGGCCACAGTGAAAGGTGCTGTCCACACAAGGTGGGAACTGACAGAACGATTCATCACTGTTATCACCACAGTCCTGACGCCAGTCACACACCACACTGTAAGGCACGTAGTCACCAGTCTCCTCACATCTGAAGTATGGAGTGACTAGTGTTGCAGCAGCTTTGCACATCACAGTTTGTGAACTGTCTTTGCTCTTCAGTTTCTTGATGCACTGACTATCAGGGTCACAGGCCAGCGCCACGTGTGTCACGTGCCTCGAGGGACAGGACACGAGCGGTACAGGTGACGTTGTGATGTCACGCTTGGTGTCAGTTAGAGTAATTGTGTTGGTTGGCTCGAAGTTTGACAGTGTGGGCACTTTGCAGAGAGTGGCTGTTGTTGTCAATTTGCAGTGCTAAGATAAAAATGCACGGAATAGTTAGGCTATTTGTCTGTTTACTCTCTCTCTCTCTCTAACACTGGCATACGCTCACATGCAAACACAGAATTAGATAGAAACGCACGCACGCGCGTGCGCGCGCGCGCACACACACACACACACACACACACACAAAAGTATCTATCTATCTTGCCAACGACCATCATCCCCACGAGGACCACAATAACCATTAGAGCACGGAACGTGTGCATTGTGTTCTAAACAGACCATCAACAATCTGTCATGAAAGCTCAGCATCCCAGAAAGACCTGTGGAGGAAGGGAGGACAATGCCAGATGAAGAGGGGTAACGGGTGGAGCACTTTGAAGAATCACTGAACAGACCAGCCCCACAGGAGCCAACCACCCGATACCCACCCAGCTGACGCTGACCCGCTGATTGCAGTATGCCTTCCTAGGAAGCGGTCTGCAAGGCCGTCAAACAGCTATGGATCAGCAAGTCTGCAGGACCAGACAGTGTTCTGCCAGAGGCACTCAATATTGAGACCAGTGCTGATATTACCCACTGTTCAGCCAGTTCTGTCAAGTCATCATGCTCCCAGAAAAGATGACGTTAGTTCTAGCTCAACAGAGGCATACCGCTGATGTCCTTCCAGTGTGATGTGTTCGACCGAGTCCTACCGAACAGAATGAAGGACGATGTTGACCCCTAGCTCCGAGAACAGTAAGCTGGTTCCCAAAAGGACAGATCCCGCACTGATAGCACTGGATAGCAACGCTGCACATTACCTTGAAACAATCGCCGGAGTGGAACTCACCTTTCCATGCCAGCTTCATTGACTTCGGGAAGGCATTCAGCAGTGTGGACAGACAGACCCCATGAAAGCTAAGACAATATGGCGTGCGGGAGAAGATCACGAATATCATCTAGAACTCTTTTCAAAGGATGACATGCAGAGCTGTCCATGGCCGACGACTGACAGAAACTTTCCAAAGTAAGACAGGAATGAGACAAGGATGATTGTTGCCACCTTTCCTGTTCTGTCTAACAATAGACTGGATTATGAAGACCTGCACAGCCCAGAAACGAAATGGCGTCCAGTGGACACTTTGGAAACAACTGGACGACTTTGACTTTGTGGACGATGTGGCCTATGCAGAAAAAGATCAGCACTGTTGTAGAAACCTCAACGTGCCTGGATCTCAACATCCCTAGAGGGAAGAGCAAGATTCTTGAGGTCACTGCAGGTAACACAATACCCATCAAGCTGGAAGGCGAGGTGGTACAAGAGGTGGAGAGCTTCACTTACCTTTGCAGCATCATTGACAAGCAGGGTGGAACAGTTGTTGATATCAGAACCCACTTTTGCAATTCAAGGGCAGCTTTCCATCAGCTAAAGATTGTGTGAGGATCAAAAGTCTCACACAATCAACAAGATCAGCATCTTCAAGACTATTTTTGAAGCCTGTCCTACTGTATCGAACAGATTCACTGTCACCTCCATGAAGAGAATCCACACCTTCATCAACACCTCTCCCAGAATGATCCTTCAGATTCGCTGGCCTGACAGAATCAGTGATGAAGAACTGTGGGAACGTACAAGACAGCAGCACACAGACGACGGGACCCTGCAAAGATGTTTGAGATGTACTGGTCACACGCTCTGCAAGCCTTCATCCAGTGTCACAAGACAAGCCCTCGCACAGAACCTGTGACCTGCAGGCAGACATGAAGAAGACAGGCTGAGAGAGAGCCATAAAATTCAATGCTTGGATGAGAGAGAGAGAGAGAGAGATAGAGAGAGAGAGAGAGACAGACAGACAGACAGAGACAGGGACAGAGAGAGACACAGAGAGAGAGTTAAAACATTGAATGTTTGGGTTTCCAGCTTGTAAACATAGGAACCCGTTAAGAAATTGCTTGTAAAGAAAGAGAGAGAGAGAGAGAGACAGAGAGAGATCCGGAATGAATGAAATCTACTGATATCCCTTAAGATCCTGAAAAAAATAGAAAAACAAAAACAAAAACAAAAAACAAAAACAAACAACAACAAAAAAACAACAACAAAAAACAACAACAACAACAACAACAACAACAAAAAAACAAAAAAAGACCTACTGATCTTTCTTTGAATAATCTCGTCAGTTTGATGTCTACATTATCGCAATGGTTGTTGTGAGACATCATTTTCTCTGGGACCAGACTTCCCATGGCAGTGAAATAGGAAATGTTTTAAAGCGCCGTGACATACATACATTTTTGCTCTTTTCAGTGCAGTGTTTCCACAGTGGCAGAGGGTCCCTATCAGTGGATCGCTTTGGACAACAATTTATCTCAAAATGTAGCCAATTTTCTATTAACTCTCTCCATACGAACGGCGAAAGAGACGACGTTAACAGCGTTTCACCCCAATTACCATCATCAAAATATTGCAAGCGGAAAGCTCTTATACTGAAGAGGTGAATGTTGACAAAGAATACCACAATTCTGACGACGGAAGCTAAAGGTTGGGTCATTCAGACACCCACAGGACATCCGAGGGGTCTACGTAGAGGAGAAGAGAGGACTGGCCGTACTGAGTGAGTTAAAATGAAACAGCATGAAGCTTAAAATGATGTAGTGTCATGATGAAAAAGAAATTTCACATTTTGAAGTTTTGTTAACAAACCCCTATTGCACAAAATAGCCACATGTAACAATGCAATGACATCATCAATTTCGTTGACTTGTCCCATTCTTCTATTGAAGTACAGCAGTATTGTTAGGAGCACAGTTTTGGGCAGCTATGGTCCGCATCAGGCCTAAATGAATACAACCTTTGAATCTGAATCCAATCTACATAAGCTAGCAAATACAGAGTTATTAGAAGAAATAGGTATATCATTTACTTTCTCGTATAAATTTGCGTGTTTGTTTGTGTGAGAAATGTTATTGTCTTTATTCTAACTATATTACAGTTATGACTGAATACCTGTTTGTGTGTGAAATGTTATTTTTTTTATTCTAACTATATTACAGTTATAACTGGGTACCTGAATACACGTGGATGTGGAAATGTTGGACCGTTCATTTGTGATAAAGTTCGAACTGCTGCGGAAGAAAGCTTGGGCGCGGGCCTGACGGAATGAAGCATGAAAATTGTAGACTACTGTGCCATCACCCCATTGCCATGTGTTGATGTACCTGCAAAGAACAAGGAAATGACACGCTAGTGATCACAACACCGAGAGCAAAAGCAGCGCTGCAGTAACGCATGGAATAAAATCAAAATAAATAAAAGACAAAACTTTCATAGATGGCGTGTGATTCCTGTTGTATAACGACAACAAAACCAAAAACGCCAGGGGTGAAGGGGGCTATGGGTTACCAGTACACAGCTGTTTCATTACGATCCAAATCACAGTTTTATCATTGTCAGAAACGAGTGTTTATCGAACCAACAGCTGTGCACTGGAAACAGAGCAATTCTATATTTAGCACCCCGCATTGACCGCCACTTTGTTCTATTGCAGCACAATTGATAGATCTATGAAAGTTTCACATTTCCCCTGTCTTCGTCACGAATTTTCGTCTTCTATAAATTGTAACAAACTGCCCAAACAGTCCAGTTCATTTCCGCAATGGTTTGTCGATCCAGGATCAGACGTGTTCTCCCACTCATAACAGTGCAGACTCATGGATCAATCAACACAGGGCGTTCTGATCAAAGACGCCATTGTAAGAAGAAAAACCAACTCCTTGTTGAAAATGCATGCTCATGTTTAAAATCCGCGACTTTTTTTCCCATAAAGTATTTTTAGAATTTCAGTACTTTGGACAAGTCTAAGAAACAGAAGAATGATGATTGTTAAGGTGGTTGTAAATGTCAGAGAAATGTCAGTGAAACAATCTGGCTTCTTTAGAATTAGCGTGCGCTTCCAGAAGTGCATTAGTAATACAATGAGTGTGGAACGGACGTTTTATTCCCGATTTTTTTAAAACCAAAATGGTGTCGACAAAGTATTT
>NC_134910.1:3696600-3719100 GCF_041734735.1 Babylonia areolata | reverse complement strand
CGAGAGGGACTTCTAACTGGAGATAGCAGTAAGAAATATTCGCTTTCTTGAAGTCCGTCGTGATAACAGTGTTGGCTTCCAATCTGGACGGCTCTGTGTTACATTGACTTTTTTGTGTTAATGATGAACTGGACGAGGTTCTGTTGTTGTTACTACTGTTGTTGTTGTGTTGATGAAGACCATCTGTCTGTTCTGTGTTTTCGCCATTCGGCATGTTCCACAGCAACAAAATCACCAATGAAATCAGTTTTAACGTGCGCGGTGACATGGTTCTGTCTGGTATTTTGTTACGTGATGTTGCAATGTATTTCATTCGAATCTTTTATACTGTGTATTCAACACACACACACACACACACACACACACACACACACACACACACACACACACAAGCGCGCACTTAAGTGCGCACGCACAGAAGAACACACAAGCACACATACACACACGCTCAAGCACACAGAATCAGACAGACAGACGGACAGACAGACACAGACACAGACACAGACACACACACACACACACACACACACACACACACACGCACGCACACACGCACATACTTACAAACACACTCACACACTCAAACACACACACACACACACACACACACACACACACACACACACACACACACACACACTCACACACACACACACACACACACACACACACACACACACACACACACACACACACACACACACACACACACAGAGTGCGCGTACACATATACACACATGCGTACACACATGGCACAACAAAATATGAATAAAATGAAATTATGGCCGAGGTTAAGTCAGGACAATAGAAAAAAAAGGGAAAACTAGGTAGAAAAACTGTGACATAAAAGATCCAGTGTCATTAATTCCAGATTTCAGGAGAGAAACAATCGGTATTTGAGAAAAAGAGCAAATCTGCGGTGACCCAATCATATCGTTTAAAGTCTCCACGTCGGTGTTGCAAGATCCTGAGCTCGTGGATATATAAAACAGATGAAAGTCCACCAAAAAAACAGCAACGTCTATCTCTGACGCAAAGCTCATTGAACAGTATAGTCTCCGGAACGGATTTTACTGCCATTGGTGTGTGAACGATATGCCCAGACAGTGATTTCTGTGTGCGCAGATTTATCAGAACACTGAATACATACAGTTGCCAGCAATATGTTTGAAAAGAATAACAACAAACAAAAAAAAAAAAACCCAAAGAAAGAAATGAGCTTACAAACAATAAACACGATAAATACAATCATATAAAATGAACAGAGATAAAAGTTAGCTGATTATGTCAAACGCATTGGAGTCAAGCATTATGGTTTGATTGTTTTGAACATTTCTAATCGCTTGTTTCACACAAACCCTGATGTTGTTTCACTGGGCGCATGTATTCAGTATTGTAGTTACACATGACCCGTTAACTCTCTCCATACGAACGGCGAAAGAGACGACGTTAACAGCGTTTCACCCCAATTACCATCATCAAAATATTGCAAGCGGAAGGCTCTTATACTGAAGAGGTGAATGTTGACAAAGAATACCACAATTCTGACGACGGAAGCTAAAGGTTGGGTCATTCAGACACCAACTGGACGTCCGAGGGGTCTGTGTAGAGGAGAAGAGAGGACTGGCCGTACTGAGTGAGTTAATGGTGCAGGCCTGATTGAGCTGTGTCCTTATGGAGTAACTCGTTGATTATCTTTTTTTTTTCTTCAATGGTACGGAACACGTGTTACCAGTTTTCAAATGTTAACATTTTTTTTTGGAAAAAGTTATATATTTCAAACTGTTCTTTATTAAAGTTAGCTAGCTATGTGTTAAATAGTCCAGTTGGTTGTTTATTGTAGGTTCCCACATGAACCTCTTTTCAAAATTAATAATCTAAAGCAGTAGTGCATACAATATTTGATTATTGATAATTTGTTTTGGTCCTAATCCCGCTTCCCCCGTCCCGCCTCTCACACACCCCCTTCCAATATTATGTTTTTTTCTTTCTCCAATCACTGACACTCAGCCTCTCCATTTTAGATTTTGTACTCTATCTTTTCCACATTCTGTTCTCTCTGTCTGTCTGTCTGTCTTCCTTTCTTAGTCCCCTCCCCCTTGCCTCCCCCTCCCCTCCTCCCTTCCACCTCAACCGCCCCCCTTTCATTCGAATATACAGAAATGTCGATTTCTAATTAATAATAACAATCATCATTATGATAGAAATGATAATAATCCAAATGATAATAATAATATCATTTATTTTCAGTCTAATACCATCATCTTAGATGAACAGACTATAGATAAATAAACGAACTTCTTCAATAGTGATTTCAATGCTAGGACAGAGTCTAAAGATCCCCACAGTGATGTTATCCCTGATGACCTCGTTGACGATCATCGCGCAAAAGATGTTGACTGCAACGGTGCCGTTGGTCGTTAGTCGATGGATCGGGCAATGGGTGATTTTGACAGATATCTAGTATATGTTTGTGGGCAGGGCAGTTTATTTTGTCTGTTCTTTACAGAACTATACATATGATCTGGTGGGGGTATTTTACATATGGATCTGCTGCTAGTTGTAGCATATTAACTATTGTTATTTTTGTGGGTTTTTTTTTTGTTTTGTTTTGTTTCATCAAATAGTCCAGTGTCTGTATGTTGTATCACCGAAAGCTAAAAACTGCAACTCCGATCCAAACAAATATCCATTTGTCTAAAAATACTTATCACGAACATTTTGTCTAGGTATGTATACTTGAGAGAGAAAGAGAGAGAGAGAGAGAGAGAGAGAGAGAGAGAGAGAGAGAGAGAGAGAGAGAGAGAGAGAGAGAGAGAGACGCATATACCACACACGCAAACACTGACAATCAAACTGATTTATCAGTCACACACAATGTTGTAGATGACAAAGCATGAGGCGTGTTACTGTTTTTTTCCCTCCATGTTCAGAGGCCAGAACTGTGGAGCTTGCAGTGAATTTGTGGGTCTTTGCGGAATCTGCAGAACTCACAGCATTGACATGAGGAACCCTTTCCGTGAGGAGCGGTGCACTCCCTTTGCCTCACACAGTGGTCTGTCTCACAATCAACACTGTGGGAAATGCTGATGATGTGTTGAACGGTTTCCTTCCGGTGATGACGAGATCCAGCTGGTGCCAATGACCGGACCTGGAACTACCAAAGATCATGGTGCGCTGTGGTTTGAAGTGAAAGCTTGCGTTACCAATGCAGAAGCTATGGCTGCAACAAAATTCCACAAGTCTGTCCATTCTTTTGCTCATGTGTCCTGTTCCATGAAGGCCAAAGCATGGTGACAGGCCCCAGTCCTGATTTTAACCCTTTCACCGCCAGTCAATTTAGAATACAAAATTCCCTTGTGATATTAACACAGAAAAGACAGTGGCTAAGAATAGCTGGGGATTCCCCCTGCGATGTATAGAAAATATGGCCTATCCTACCACCGAGCATTAAGAGCAGTAGGTTCATGGATAACAGACCAATGAATGGTCACCGTTTAGTGACATGGGTCCTCTACCACGCCTGTGCATAAATGCCAGCTTGGCGGTGAAAGGGTTAAAATAAAGGAGGATGAGATGTACGCTAGCTGGGATCCTTCTGTTGGTGCTGTCCAGACAGCAGTGGACTTATTGGGGCTGGGACTTGATCGAAGGGTTGGTGTGCACATGGGTACAAGGTTAATTCCAGACCTAGTGGAAAGGCGAGGGGGTAATGTTCCTCCAGACCTAGTGGAGAGGTGAAGGGTAATGTTCCTCCAGACCTAGTGGAAAGGTGAGGGGTAATGTTCCTCCAGACCTAGCGGAAAGGTGAGGGGGTAATGTTCCTCCAGACCTAGTGGAAAGGCGAGGGGTAATGTTCCTCCAGACCTAGTGGAAAGGTGAGGGGTAATGTTCCTCCAGACATAGTGGAAAGGTGAGGGGTATTGTTCCTCCAGACCTAGTGGAAAGGTGAGGGGTAATGTTCCTCCAGACCTAGTGGAAAGGCGAGGGGTAATGTTCCTCCAGACCCAGTGGAAAGGCGAGGGGTAATGTTCCTCCAGACCTAGTGGAAAGGCGAGGGGTAATGTTCCAGAGCCATTCATTGAGGGCGTCATTGCAGTGAGTAGTGAGTTCATCACAGTAAAATTCACACCATGTTCATGTTTATCTTTAATGTTAGTTTTTCGCCACACAATGTGCCGTCCTTCTTTGGGAGCACAGGACCAATGAATATGTACAGAGCAGAATTAAGAACCTTGCTGGACCTCAGGAACCTCTCCTTTCAACTGTGAAGAAACGCAAACTGATATGGTTTGGGCACAACACTTGACACACCAGTCTGTCCAAAACAATCATGCAAGGCACCATCGAGGGTGGGAGAAGAAGAGGAAGACAGCGGAAGAACTGGCATGAGAACATCAAACAATGGACCGGACTCCAAACACGTGAGCTGCTGCCGGCGGCTGCTGACAGAGACAGATGGAGAAGGGAGGTTGCGTCTGCGGTCCTCAGGTTTCCCCGAAGGACTACTTTGTAGTTATGGGCCTGAGGTGAGGTGAGGTGAGGTGAGGTGAGGTAGGTTGTCTGCAACACTCGTCCACTGAAGCCAGGTGTGTTCCATGTCCACCCTGTGGAGGTCAGCGTGAGTGATGGACGTGTCGCGAGGTTCAGCGGTCTGTTGGGGATCACCAGAGCATGTGTTAATGGACGGGTGCAATAGCCGAATGGTTAAAGCGCTGGACTTTCAATCTGAGGGTCCTGGGTTCGAATCACGGTGATGGCGCCTGGTGGGTAAAGGGTGGAGATTTTTCCGGTCTCCAAGGTCAACATATGTGCAGACCTGCTAGTGCCTGAACCCCCTTTCGTGTGTATATGCAAGCAGAAGATCAAATACGCACGTTAAAGATCCTGTAATCCATGTCAGCGTTCGGTGGGTTATGGAAACAAGAACATACCCAGCATGCACACCTCCGAAAACGGAGTATGGCTGCCTACGTGGCGGGGTAAAAACGGTCATACACGTAAAAGCCCACTCGTGTGCATACGAGTGAACGCAGAAGAAGAAGAAGAAGGTATTTTTTCCCCCCATAATCCTTAATATTCCGCATGCCTCTTCGGTGAATGAGTTCCGTGCCCCTGCAAAGTGGACAGGCTGAAGGAGGTCGTGACCTAACTTGCTGTGGGACCAGTTTGTGGTGACGTACAGCTGACCAGTGGAACACAGTATCCTGCTTACCGTCAGTCATAAACTGCAGCATCGCAGTATCTATAATAATTATGATGATGATGATGATGACGATGATGATAATAATAATGATAATAATAAACAACTAACAATCATCATTTCCTGCAAATTGTAATAAAAGTTTCATTTATTCAAGCCAGACATTTGTCCTTTCACCTGTGCAGCGATAAGTTTTTGTAGCTTTGTTTCTGTCTTTTTTCGGCGTTTTTCCTGTAAAATGGTGTAAGTGTAAAGGAAGGGGTTTAGAGCTGAGTTAAATGGCAACACAAAGACAGCCATTGCTGTGTTGATCTCTCCTGGAACAGGAACACCCAGCTTTGCCAAGAGTCCACAGACACCGATGGGGAACCAGCACAGAAAGTCTGACATGGCAATGACCAGAAGACGACGAGCGACCGTGGCCTTTTTAGATCTGGATTGGTCATTCATAACGGTGTTTTCGTTGTTCTTTGTACCATAGTTTGACATACTATTAGTTCTGACTGACCAATAGATAAGAGCCTGGCCTGCAGCAATGCATATGAATATGATCATGTTAAACACAATCATGATGCTAAAAGAATAATGGCGACCTGGAAAGTCAATTCTAGTGACAGGTAAAGGGATGCAGAGTCCTGTCTGGCTGTAGAATTCCCAGTGAGACGTCACAGGGAGTAAAGGGATAGAGGCCAGGATCACACCTAGACTCCAGATGACAGTGCAGGTCACGTGAACTGACGTAGTTCCAAAATGGAGACGACTGAAAGGAAAATGGATGACCAGGAACCGATCCAGGGTGATCAGGCCAATAAGAAGTGATGATACCTCGGAAGACAAAAGGGAAATAAATCCAGATATTGTGCATGGTATGCTTCGTTTCCAGTAAGATTCATTCCACAAGTAGGAGCCAGCATAGACACGGTCGGCCAGTCCAATTACCAGCAAATAAACTCCCATGCAAAAGTCAGATACAGAGAGATGAATTACAAACAGTTCGTAACTAACTTTACACTGTGACCGTACACGGTATACTATACTGTAAAAGTTCCCCAGCATAGCGGTTATTATAAAGATAAAAATAGCAACTTGATAAGAGCCAGATTTCAGCAAATTATCACAAGAGGAGAGTTCATCCTCTGGCACAATGCATTTCCCCACAAAACTGTCAGGTAACACAGCAGGACAGCAAAGTCTGTAGTTATCAGCAAAGAGTTGTTGTAGATCACCCATTTCCTTTAAAAAGTCAGGGCTAAAGTGAACGACCTGACAGCCTCGTAAATTTAAACCCTTTAAGTTTGTAAACATGTGCCTTCCTCGGAGAGAGCTCAGTCCGCTGTAGGAAAAGTCCATGAACTCAATGTTTGGCATGGCATCTGAGAAAGTATGTAACTGAGAAAAGTTATATAAAACTTGTGAGAGATTCAGAAATAGCAGGGATTTCAATTTGTGATGGCTGTTGTTACTTGAAATACCAGAGGATAATGGGTTACGAGAAAGATCCAACTCTTTGATGTTGCGTAACTGCGAAAAGTGATTAAGATTGATATAGTAAATTGAGTTATCACTAATATCTAATACATGAAGATTAGGTAAATGCATGTCATGCAGATTTCTCCAGCCACATGCTCCAGCACCGAGATAAATCAGCATGGTCTGATTCATGATCAGATCCAAGGTCAGTCCACTCCCCCTGCCCTCCAGATAACGTATCTTGGGGAAAGTGTCAGGCTGAAAGACGAGACGGTCGGTAAATGATGGTCCATAACAGACACACTGATCAGGACAAGAGTCAGTCAGTCCACACATCAGTTCATCGTCCTCCTGTGGACACTGAGGCCAACCGTCACAGAGATGGTCTACGTGTAGACATAGTTCTTGATCCTTCCCACGACATCGGTACAACCCTTCACATGTGAATTTGTCACATCCAGCTTCATCCTCATGTCCCGGACAATCGCTAACATCATTACATCTGGTGTAGACAGGCAGACAGTAACCATTTCCTGGGCACTGGAAGTGGGAATCTGGGCACTGGGTTGTGTTTCCAAGAAGAGGGACCAAAGAGAAACTTCCAGGTCTGTCAAAATTGACCAGTGCTGGAGGGTTTGTCACATTGAAAAATTGTAAGCTTGATTCCCTGTATTCAGAATGACAGCTTATTTCGTCACGTCGAGTCTTACAGTTGATGATATGATCACACACTTGCATGAGACTGATGCACTGAATCAGTATTCAGAAATTGGATATTCGAGAAAAAAAAAAAAAAAAAAAAAAAAAAAACACTCACAAAAAACAGAAAGATTGAAGGTCAGTTCAGTTCAGTTAAAAACAATTCATGGAAATAGATAGAAACTATGGATTAAAATAGCCTCATCCACACTTTATCTCACGAACATCAGTTCCGGTCTGAACAACGTTGATGTCTTTCTCTTAATCTTTCTCATGAATGCAATTCTATCCCGTTTAGTATTACTCATGAAGGAATGCCTTTAACACTGATTGCTACAAAAGTTTAACATGTTATCTAATTCCATATTTCCTACCCCAAACATCATCACAACATACAAACGTGCATGCACACAGACATACAGACACAGATAGACAGACAGACAGACAGACAGACAGACACACACACACACACACACACACACACACACATGGAAATGAGAGACAGACAGACAGATAGAGATAAAGAGATAGAGAGTGATAGAGAGAGACAGAGAGAAAAAGAGAGGGAAAGAGAGACAGACAGACTTATACAGAGGCAGACAGACAGAGACCTGTCCATGGCCACAGTGAAAGGTGCTGTCCACACAAGGTGGGAACTGACAGAACGATTCATCACTGTTATCACCACAGTCCTGACGCCAGTCACACACCACACTGTACGGCACGTAGTCACCAGTCTCCTCACATCTGAAGAATGGAGTGACTCGTGTTGCAGCAGCTTTGCACATCACAGTTTGTGAACTGTCTTTACTCTTCAGTTTCTCCATGCACTGACTGTCAGGGTGACAGGCTAGCGCCACGTGAGTCACGTGCTTCCAGGGACAGGTCACGATTGGCACAGGTGATGTTGTGATGTCAAGCTTGGTATCAATTCTGATTTTGTTGGTGGGCTTATGGTGGGACACCATGGACACTTTGCAGAGAGTGGATGCTGTTGACAGTGCATGCTGCTGCAACAACAATACTTTGAATAAATGTCCAGCTGACATCTCTCTCTCTCTCTCTCTCTCTCTCTCTCTCTCTCTCTCTCTTTGCCAATTCGTGGGTGAGGGCAGAATATATATGTGATGGCCTAGAGGTAACGCGTCCGCCTAGGAAGCGAGAGAATCTGAGCGCGCTGGTTCGAATTACGGCTCAGACGCCGATATTTTCTCCCTCTCCACTAGACTTTGAGTGGTGGTGTGGACGCTAGTCATTCGGATGAGACGATAAACCGAGGCCCCGAGGTCCCGTGTGCAGCACGCACTTAGCGCACGTAAAAGAACCCACGGCAACAAAAGGATTGTTCCTGACAAAATTCCTTAGAAAAATCCACGTCAATAGGAAAAATGAATAAAACTGCACACAGGAAAAATACAACAACAAAAAAAAGAAAAAAAAAAGGGGGGGGGCGGGGGGTGGGTGGGTGGGGGGTGACGCTGTAGTGTAGCGACGCGCTCTCCCTGGGGAGAGCAGCCCGAATTTCACACAGAGAAATCTTTTGTGATAAAAACAAATACAAAATACAATATATATATATATATATATATATGTCTCCTGTCTTCTCTCCCACAATGTTTCCTTTCTTATTCTTTTCTTTTCTCCTTTTATTTCTTTCACTTTTTTATCATGTTCATCCTGCATTTCTTCAGCTCCCTCCTGTGCTGACCACTGACCAACTGTCCAATGTCCTGCATGACCACTGACCAGCTGTCCAATGTCCTGCATGACCACTGACCAGCTGGGCTCATCCTTGGCTGGAAGTCCTCCTAGGAGACGGAACTCAGAAGCAAAAACCTGCACCTGACGAGGCCGTCTTACACGTGGCAGTATCTGCACCTGTAAGACTGTGAGCGTCGGTAGGGGAGAGAGTGGGGAAGGGACTGCACAACTCCTCTTCACTAAAAAAAAAGTCACCTGTACTGGTCAAGCAACCAGGCTAATGTCGGAACATCGTAGGAAAAACACCGACAGACAAGCCTGCTTGTCTACTCATCTGTCGGTTCGACGGGAGACTCCATTCTCCAACAATCTGATTTCTTCGCCGCTTTTGAATCCTCAAAACTCACCTCTTATGACATTGATAAGTTTCGTTGTGACATGCTTCACTGTGTATGGATACATATGTATGTGCACACATATATTCATGTGTGTGTGTGTGTGTGTGTGTGTGTCTGTGTCTGTGTCTGTGTCTGTGAGTCTGTGTGTATGTCTGTGTGTGCAATACGTTAGTGTATGTACAGCTGGAAACACTTGGTGTGTACTTGTAACATTGATGTAATGTGTTGTGTATAATATCACGTGTTTCGCAACACATCCACAGCAGTTCTGTGGATGGAGTGTCGTGCACGCAATCCGTTATTATGAATGCTGGAGATATGAGAGATGGAAACGCTGACAGCTTGTCTGTCAAACTAGTTCACGTTGGTAGCAGTCCTGATACCATGTTCTTGTCTGTTTGTGTTGCATTCTTCTTCTTCTTCTTCATCATCCTTCTTCTTCTTCTCCTTCTCCTTCTTCTTCTCATCTGCCCGGTTAGCTCAGTCGGTAGAGCATGGGACTCTTAATCCCAGGGTCGTGGGTTCGAGCCCCACATTGGGCGTTTCTTTTAAGCGCGTTGGGTTACGCTACTGGTCAGGCATCTGCTTGGCAGATGTGGTGTAGCGTACATGGTTTGTCCGAACGCAGTGACGCCTCCTTGAGCTACTGAAACTGAAACTGAAACTTCTTCTCCTTCTTCTTCCTCTTCTCCTTCTTTCTTCATCTTCTTCTCCTCCTCCTCCTCTTTCTTCTTCTCCTTCTCCTTCTTCTTCTTCTTCGTGGTCGTATTCTTGTTTAGTAACATTAATCTATTTTTGTCATTATTGATAATCACCTTGTGATTCTGACTGAGCACCTGGGTACGCCTGCTCGTAGAAATGTTGGACCGTTCATTTTTGAGAAAGTTCGCATTGCTGCGAAAGAAAGCTTGTTTGCCCGCTTGGTGGAATGAAGCATGGAAATTGTAGACAATGGTGCCATCACTCCACTGCCAGGTGTTGACGTACCTGTAACGAGTAAGGGAATGGCATGGTGTCAATTACAACATTGACAACAAAACAAAAACAGCTGCAACGCTCCTGTTTCTCGTTCAAATCTTGCATATCATCATCAATTTTGTCCTTTCAGGAACTTGGACTCATTCTATACGTTCGTGTAAATGAAGACATCTGATCTTAACACTGCACCTTTGATGGCTTTGTTAACAATATCCCCAGTTACTTGTGTACGGCAACAACATTCAAATATGGACAAAAAAAGGAGAAGAAATGAACTCTGGAAAGTATGCTGCCAAAGACATGAAGTGCAAAACACATTGAAAGAAAAAGGTTGCCTCATGCACGCACGTAACTTTTTTTTAAACGCCTAGCTCCATCACGTTACATTACAACTTTAATGTCTGCTGTCAACGGATGCAGACTGTACAATGACTCCCTCATCGACAATAATGTAACACCTATATTCTGTACAAATGTGACGAAAAACATGACGACTGAATTGATTGGAAAGATTACAAAATTTTAATGCTAAACTTTTAATGTTTCCAATAACTGTTTACAGGTGCATTCGTATAAACGTAATTTTGAAGGACATGGAATTATTAGGTATTGACAACCGTAACTTTTCCATACTATCGAAGATGCATTGACCACGCATTTTGACATTGCCGCAATTCAGAAATTCCGGTACACATATGTCGCAGCTAAAAATGAATGAGGTACAAACGCATTTGATATGCAGATAACGTTAAACTTTTTCTTCTTGGATTTGATAGACATATAAACTCTGATGTCACTTATTAGATCACCTTCGTGTTGGAAGAACAATACTTCTATCAGTGTAAAAATGAATAAGAGCGATTTTCTTTTGAAAGTATTTCTCTGTGAGCATGAACATGGGTACTAAAAAAAAAAAAGAAAAAAAAAAAAAGAAATCACGAATGAACTTATGATTTTCTCATTTCCAGGGCACGTGCATACCATGTAGGATTAACTCTCTCCATACGAACGGCGAAAGAGAAGACGTTAACAGCGTTTCACCCCAATTACCACCATCAAAATATTGCAAGCGGAAGGCTCTTGTACTGAAGAGGTGAATGTTGACAAAGAATACCACAATTCCGACGACGGAAGCTAAAGGTTGGGTCATTCAGACACCCACTGGACATCCGAGGGGTCTGTGTAGAGGAGAAGAGAGGACTGGCCGTACTGAGTGAGTTAAACTTCATTTTTTCGAGTAATGCTTCTCGTCTTCTCTGCTATCTGTGTGTTGCCTCTTCTGAGCAGCTGTAGCCTAAGTGAATGAACCCTCCTCTCTGCCCCCTTTTGACTGAAAAATGTGCACCCCTTGACATTAGAACATTGCAGTTGATGTCAATAAAATATCAGCCTCTCTCTCTCTCTCTCTCTCTCTCTCTGTATTAATATTTGTGTCTATCTTTCTGTCTACCTATCTGTCCGTTTGTCCGTCCATCTGTCTGTATGTCTCTGTCTTTCATAAACTTAAACATAGTCAGTCTGTGTCTATGTTAACTACATACAGCAGCGGATACGACCTCAAGAAGAGAATGCAGTCAGAAAAAACAACAACAAAAAGACTTACAAATTGTTTATATATTTTTTCTCTGAGGTCTTCATAGTCTCCTGAACAGGGTACATATCAATCCATATATCAGCTTCATTTTCACCCGTGTTTACAAGTATTCCAATGACGTTATTCCACTGTTGGGTCGAATCAAAACTGGCCAGAGAACCGCCTTGTCCTTCACATATGTCTTTTGCTCCACTCACAGTGGTTCCCTCTTTTGTGAATGTGAAGCAGCTCCCATCAACTGCAATCTGCAACAAGCAGAAAAAAACCCCGTAGAAAATGAATCTAGAAATTGTCACACACGAAATGAATGATTATGATAATATGAAATTGTATTATGGACGATCTGGCCTTTTTCCTCCCACACCCAGCAATAGATGCATGAAAAGACAGCACTCTTGTGGACACCTCAGCTTGCCTGGGTTTGAACATCCACAGAGGGAAGAGCAAGGTCATCAACTCAGAAAACACAACATCCATCATGCTGGAAGGCAAGGCACAGAAGACGTGAAGAGTTTCACTTACCTTGACAGCATCATTCGTAGCAAGATGTACATGTGGATCCAACACTACCTCTTCGGCAGGACCGCAAGGGTCAAACTACACGGCTTCCACAGCAGAAAGGTCAAGCTACGTGAGGGTGTCCCCCAGGGAGGAGTGCTTTCCCCAACATTGTTTCTGTTGTATATCAAAGACATCAGAGACAACATCACGGAGCACGTCTCCAACAGTCTGCACACAGACGACCTGGCAGTATGGACGTCCGCTGAACACACCAGCACGGCCTCCTACCGGCTACAGGAAGTCGTCAGCAATATCGCTACATGGACAGAAGACTGGGGTCTTGAGCTCAACACCACAAAAACCAACGCAACACTCTTCTCTCTCTCCACCGCCAACGAGCAAGTCAAGCTGAAGCTCCAGGGACAGGTCTTGCCCCAGACGGATATACCAACATTCCTTGGCGTCAAGTTGGACACCCGCCTGACCTGGTGGCCCCAGATTGAGGAGATGGAGAGGAGAGGCATCCGCAAACTAGCCCTGCTGAAGAAGCTGGCCGGGACGACTTGGGGAGCAGACAGCAGGCTTCTCGCCAGGGTCTACATGGGAGCGGTCAGACCCACCATGGAGCACGCCTCAACCTCGTGGGGCACAGCCTCCAAGACCAACAAGAGCCGGCTCGACAAAGTCCAAAATATGGGACTACGCCTCATACTTGGAGCAATGAGGTCCACGCCGATCCATGACATGGAGAAAACTGCTAACGTTGAGCCCCTGGAGAGAAGACACGACCTGAAAGTCCTGATGCAGGGAGAGAAGCTCAGAAGACTGCCCTCACATCACCTACAACACAGACTGGAGCAGCCCACCAAGAACCGTCTCAAACGTCAGAGCCTCAACCACCAGTATAAAGCACTCAGAGCACAGCGCAGCGATGTTCTGGCGGCAAAAGGGGAGTCTTGCACTGACCTTGCCTTCCCTGACTGGAGGCTCGACCAAGAGATAGAGGCCACCATCAGCCTCAGAGTTCCTGACATCACCACCAGTTTCAGTTTCAGTTTCAGTTGCTCAGGGAGGCGTCACTGCGTTCGGACAAACCATATACGCTACACCACATCTGCCAAGCAGATGCCTGACCAGCAGCGTAACCCAACGCGCTTAGTCAGGCCTTGAGAAAAAGAAAAAAAAGGGGGGAATAAATAATAGATAAGCTTACATAAATAAATAAATAAATAATTGAATAATAATTATAATATAGAAAAAGGTAGTAGTAATAATAATAGTAATACTAATAAAATGATTTAAAAAAATAAATAAATAAATAAAATAATAAATAAAAATAATTAAAAAAATAAAATAAAAAATAAAATAAATAAATAAATAAATAAGACAACAATGGTGATAAATAAGCGAATAAATGTAAAACATGAAGACACACATTCACACACACACCCACACATGCACAACAGAAATCCACCAAACATGCAGTTTCACAGATATGAAAGCACAGTCAAATACATATAAACGTACATGAGCTCCAACACACACACACACACACACACACACACACAAAGACCAGCAACCAGCTACTCTCAAGATCCTGACTCTGGCCATGATAGAGGAGTCCTACCCAGCCAGCTCCTGGACCCATGTATACACGGACGGATCAGTGGAGGAAGCCACACACAACGGAGGCAGTGGTGTCTACGTCAGATTTCCAGATGGAGAGCACAGCAGCATCGCACTCCCTGGAGGAAAGCTCTGTTCCAACTTCAGAGCTGAAGTCCTGGCCATTAAAACAGCAGCAGAATTCCTCTCCTCCTGTGGAAAGCCCCTTGGCAGCATCTCCATCTTCACTGACTCCATGTCCACACTCCAGGCCCTTGACTCCCCTGATCCTGGTCCACTGATCCAGTCCCTTAAGGCCTCCCTCACAATCCTTACCCAAACAGCCCCAACGACCCTCCTGCACATGTAGGCCTCCCAGGCAACGAGCGTGCAGACCACCTTGCTAAGGAAGGAAGCCAGCTCACACTGCCAACCGTTCCTGCCACGTATGAGGAAGCAAAAACTCTCCTCCGCAGCAGATTCCGAAGAGGCTGGGTCACCCTGAACGGAGGCTACCAGGCACACCAGGATCCCATCAGGACACTGGAGAGGAGACACCAGACTACCATCTACCGCCTTCGCACAGGACACTGCGGCCTCCGAGCACACCTGAAGAGGATTGGAGTGGCAGCCACATCCCTATGTGATTGCGGCCAGGCTGACCAGACCCCATCCCATATTCTCCAAGACTGCCCCCTGTATGAGAAGATGCGGCAGCAGTCCTGGCCTGGGGATGCTGACCTCAACACCAAGCTCTGGGGGACGGCAGCCGATCTTCACTGGACGTCCGAGTTTGTGGCATCACTCGGACTTCGACCCTGACTGTGTAGCTGTTGAACGCAAAAGAACGAAAGAAAGAAAGAAACACAGCATCATTGACAAGCAGGATGAAACAGATGCTGACTTAAGATCCTACACTGGCAAGGCAAGGGCGGCTTTCAATCATCAGGATCAGGATCTCCATTACATTATTGAAATCTGTCCTGCTCTGTGGTGCAGACACCTGAAAAGCCACTGTTACTACCATGAAATGAATCCACCAAACTTTCATCGGCGTCTGCCTTAGAAGAATTATTTGAACTCTGACCAGAGAAAATCAGAAATGAAGAACCTGCACAAAAAGAGATTTTCCAAACACACTGGGGATAGATTGGCCGCATGCTACCAAAACCTTCAACCAGCACTGCAATATGCCAGTGTGTGCTGATTTCTGTACTGGATGGGAAACCAATGAAGTTGACGCAAGAGTGGGGTAACATGATCTCTTTTTTTCTCTTTTTTTGTTGTTGTTGTTGACTTCTTCAGAACGACTCTAGCAGCATTGTTCAAGATCATCTGAAGGCGTGATAACAGATCAGAGGGTAAACCAGCGAGTAGTGAATTATAGTAGTCAATACGACAGAGAATCAAGGAGCAAAGCTCAGACGTTGCTTCAACGGTCAGATGTGGTCGAATGGTGCGGGGTTTGCTCAGTTGGCAGTTTGCAGTTATGCATAAACTACTCACATGGTCATGCATGGACAGAACTGAATCAGAATATGCACCTAGGTTTCTGACAGAATTTTGAAAGTTGACAACGGCATTGCAGACAGTCAAGGTATGGTCTGAAATATGACCAAGCTCAGACCTAGAGGCTACAAGCATGGCTTCTGTCTTGACGTCATAGAATCTGAGCTTGTTAGTGTTCATCCATTTCTTCATTGCAGCAATGCACATTTCTAGGTTTTTGGGAAGAATAGCAAAATAACTTGGGGAAGAAGCTTTTGCGAGTTGGGTGCCATTTGCAAACTTGTGAAAATAACATTGATGTTCACTGATGATGTGGAACAGTGGCTGAGTATACGGACTAAATGGTAACGGACCAGGAACTGAACCTTGTAGAACACCATATCGAACAAGAAGAGGTATGGATTCAGAATGAGAACTTAAAATGAACACACTTTGAGTGTGATTGGAAAGATAAGATTTGATGGAAATGAGGGCTGTACCAAAGATTACAAAAGTGTGTTGAAGACGGTTGAGAAGAATATCGTAATCTTTTGTGTTAAATGCTGCTGAAAGATCGAGCAGACACAGAATCGAGACTTCTCTCACATTAACATGTTAGACATTATGTAAGAGGGCTGTCTCAGCACTGTGATTCTGTCTGTGTGCAGACTGGAACACCTCAAAATGTCATTGTGTGACAGATGACTTAGGAGTTGACGTAATACTTTTCTTTCAAGCAGTTTTGATCAAATGGGTCAGTTTGAAATAGATCTGTAGTATTTCACGTTTTCTTTGGTACATAGAAAGCTAGTGAAACCATGGACAAAAGGAGGGAAGGAGATGGGGAGATGAAATTGCTCAAAGTTCAAGGGTCAGAGACAGAGAATTATGGGTTGTTTGAATCCGGGAATACAGAAATAGTCCTGTACAACGATATGGTTTACAGAGGTGAAGGCAGCCACATAGATAGGACGGGGCAAATTCAAACTTGCACTTACGACAAATAATGCTGATCTTGCATGTTATCCCGTATGAGAACGGCAGCCAATGAAGATATTGTAAGAGAGGACGAATTGACAGTTTTGTACGCAGTGAAGGAGTGAATGAATGAATCCAGCAAACCAGACATTCAGTTCATTCTACAAACCAATAGGTGTATCTACAAGAAGAATTACATCGTCAGCAAACATCATCGTTGTGACGTCAGGATGACGTAGTGGTGATTTCCCCAGTGACACTGTCACACGTCAGCTGCTGATCGTCTGATTTCCTGTACGAAGCAGCACTTTCAGTCACGAACATGTTCTGTTTTGCTCCCACTTCCCCCTGGACGATGCTACAATGTTCTCAAAGTCATCCTGTTGTCATGTTGCCCCTCACAAAATATGCAGCTTTGCCTTCATGTTTTGCTGCTGCTGCTGTCACTGCTTTTTTTTTCTGCCCAAACATCTGCGCCGTTTCAGTGGCATTACTCCGACGCCGCTCATTTAGATTCCCCCATACACGGCCACACCCGGGTTCGTCCGTTGCAGTTCCAGCGGCGGCAGTCCACAGGGAACCATCGATGTTAGGTCGCCAAGAGGCCACACACCAGAGGAGACCCTGCACTGCTGCTGAGTCACTTCGGTGGTGTTCAGTGGTGCCTGTTCTGTTTTAAAGTACTTAGGACACCACCTACTAAGCCCCCTACTAACGACAATAATGGCTTAGTCGCGGAGCCAGACTGAGTGAGCGTCCCTCCCAGAGTGGAGACCGCCACCACGTCCCTCAAACAACAGCCACCCATGAATCTGCCGACACTGACGACATTGACAGGACTCACCCCAAACACGGAAGTGGAGGGGTATCGAAACTGAGGTCACCATGAGAGCAGGGCATGAAAGGACCACTGCCTGTATTTTAGTCAAGTCATTAGCTATCTGACTCCCCTTTCCTGTAAATTATTCCGAAAGTCCCTGTCACGAATTAATTTCATTTTATCTTGCCAGTGACTGAATTTAAATATCATAATTTTTAGTGCACCTGATATTGTTTGGTCAACCCTATTTACTCGATCAGTGTCCTGTCCAGTCCATGTGTTGTGCCCTTCAACATTGTTTGCAACATCAACAACACTTCTGGCACACGTGTCGTTGTCCTCTTCCTCAGCAAGGTCGGGGATACCGAAGAAAACTAGATTGCCTGCCCCGCCCTGGTCATCTTTTCCATTTGGTTCTCTTTTTCTTTTTCTTTTTGACTCACTTACGCGCGTTGGGATACGCTGCTGGTCACTCACTTATGTAAACAAAGTGAGTCTATGTTTTAACCCGGTGTTCGGTTGTGTGTGTGTGTCTGTGTGTGTGTGTGTGTGTGTGTGTGTGTGTGTGTGTGTCCGTGGTAAACTTCAACATTGACATTTTCTCTGCAAATACTTTGTCAGTTGACACCAGATTAGGCATAAAAATAGGAAAAATTCAGTTCTTCCCAGTCATCTTGTTTAAAACAATATTGCACCTCTGGGATGGGGGAAAAAAGAAAAAAAAAGAAGCCTAATTATATGCAAACTGCATTTACTGTTATATTTATATTTTTTGTATTCTCTAAACTTGGCACTTTGATCTGATATTCGACACAACAAGAGCAGTCATTATTATCATTTTTTGTTCAAACAGGAACTTCTTTTGCTAAGCATGGAAGTTTTATTTATTTTTGCAAACGTTTTGGTGCAGATAGTAAAAAAAGGGAAATTACTCTGTAATTAATGCTAGGGGACTTAATTTGCCACAAGTGAGTCTTGAAGGCCTTGCCTCTCTTGTTTTAATAGTTAACAACAGCTGCTTTGTCACCTCTCTGACATGTCATACAGTTGACCTATCCATATATGGAGTGGTGGCCTGGAGATAACGCGTCCGCCTAGGAAGCGAGAGAATCTGAGCGCGCTGGTTCGAATCACGGTTCAGCCGCCGATATTTTCTCCCCCTCCACTAGACCTTGACTGGTGGTCTGGACGCTAGTCATTCGGATGAGACGATAAACCGAGGTCCCGTGTGCAGCATGCACTTAGCGCACGTAAAAGAACCCACGGCAACAAAAGGGTTGTTCCTGGCAAAGTTCTGAAGAAAAATCCACTTCGATAGGAAAAACAAATAAAACTGCACGCAGGAAAAAAATACAAAAAAATGGGTGGCGCTGTAGTTTAGCGACGCGCTCTCCCTGGGGACAGCAACCCGAATTTTACACAGAGAAATCTGTTGTGATAAAAAGAAATACAAATACAAATACAAATGCTGACATCGTCCCAACAACCCTGACAGTCTGGTCTGTTCTGTCTCCTAGTTGACACAGCGTTCGTTGACTGTTCCGCACTGCTCTGATACGTTTCATAACTCAGAGATTGTATCATTCACGAAATGTCCCCACCTGTCAGATACGCTTCGTTGCTCACCCGCCATCTATTATCCGATCAAGTGTGTTAACTTTGCAGCTGACACCGTTTTGTGACACCTGTCTGTCTGTTGTTAAAATTGCTCATTCTGGCCCGTCAGCACATCAAGTCGGTCACATCTGTTGTTTTGTTTTGTTTTGTTTTGTTAAGAATGATTCACTAACAACAGTACTTTCCACATTCCAACAACAAGAAAGCTTGCAGACCACTTAAAGTTGGTCAAATAAAACTTTTAACACGGAGCTATTCACGTAAACAGTCACACAGCAGCCGTTTTTGGTTTTATTTTTCTCGTGAGAGAGAGAGAGAGAGAGAGAGAGAAGTAACGATAACGATATCTTATTCAAGAAAGGCCACGGCCCCATTTGAATGGGGTACACATAAATAAGAAACATTTTTTGAAAATGATGCACACAAAAATATTGTACATGTAATTCTTGAATATTATATATAGTGGTTCTTCTCTGAAACGATTTATATAGAAAAAATGCTATGTTCTTGATGACAGATTCATTTCTGCAAGACATTAATAATGTTAGTCTGTAAAAAGATGGTCTGCTATGATGCTTTGAAGGGATGAATCTTTTTCTAAGGAGAGAGAGAGAGAGAGAGAGAGAGAGAGAGAGAGAGAGAGAGGATTACTTTTTCTAGTCCACAGTCTTCCGAATAGTAGGAACAGTGAGTTTCATCCTCAGCTTCCACACACTGGGGACGTCTGTCACAGGGGAAGTGTAGGTACAGGTCAGGCCATACTGCCCGGGAGCAATTCCACTTAAGATCTCGATTCTGCTTTACACCAATCCTAACCCACTGAGCACCAATCCACTGAGGTTTGATTCGCTGGAAAGAAAACACCAGGCTGAATGTCCCAGGGTGTCTTTCAGATGCAGAATAGAATACTGACGTTGTTGTTCCGTTCCAACGTTCACATGGATATGTTTTTCGGGAATATTCAAACACGTCTGGCAAGATGATGGGTAAAAAAAGTATTTTTGCGCCTGAGGATAAACACTGTCCACAAACACCTTTATAAACGGCAAGCTGACCAAATTCACTTGAAGTTCTGTTGTGAGTTACAAAGATTACCGTCGCAGCTGGTCGAGTAATTGTTACACAACTTTTAAAGTACCGATTTATGTGTCTAGGCGTCCGTATGTAACCTGAAAGAGAGACAAGACAAGACAAGACAAGACAAGACAAAGCAAGACAAAATTCTTTATTTTGAGGATAATAGATAAGCACTGGTGCGTTTTTTTTACATGCAGTCCCCGCCCTGAATAGGGTCTACACTACACAATACTAAATAAAGTGAAAGCATGGTGTTAGTACAGATACATAACAGAGGAGAAAAAAAATCCCCCCCAAAAAAAACAAAAAAACAACAAACAACAAACAAACAAAAAAAACCCACAAAACACACACACACACACACACACACACACAGAATGAATTAATGAACGAATGAATGAATATTTTATTGGTGTCCAGGCCATAGGCATCCTTTCATTGGGAAGCTGGGAAGGGGGACGTGCTGACAATAGCATTCCATTGACATTTGTTTTTTTTGTTTTTTTTGTTGTTGTGAATATTAGGAATTATCGAGTACTCTCAATTGCATGTATCAACAAGAACGATTTTGAACAGGCTTGGCATAAATATATCCAAAAATGTCAGATATATATTCATCGTTTTACTGAAATGGGTTTCCATACGCCATTTTTACTGACACATGTATCTAGACATATTCTTCTTCGTTGATTGGTTATCACTTCTTGTCTCTTAATTGATTGAAAAATATATTTCGCTACAGAACGAGATCGTTGTTTCAAGTCTGCGCATATGTTGACCTGGGAGATCGGAAAAAATCTCCACCCTTTACCCACCAGGCGCCGTTACCGAGATTCGAACCCGGGACCCTCAAACTGAAAGTCCAACGCTTTAACCACTCAGGCAATTGCCCCCGTCGGACAAATCCAATATTATGAGGTACACCGCATCTGCTAGGCAGATGTCTGATCAGCCACACAACACGACGTGCTTTGCGCTTTGTCGGGTCTTACATTTGTGCAGCTATCGGAGTGGGTTTTTTTGGGTTTTTTGTTTTGTTTTTCGTTTTCTTTCTTTTTTTTTTTTTTTCTTTTTTTTTTTGCTGCCCCATCACCTGCACCGTTTCAGTGGCATTACTCCCACGACGCTCATTTAGATTCCCCCATACACGGCCACACCCGGGTTCGTCCGTCACAGCTCCAGCGTCGGCAGGAGGCCACACACCAGAGGAGACCCTGCACTGCTGCTGAGTCATATTCATATTATTTTGCCAGAGGATACAACACCCTCGTTGCCGCGTTTTTTGTTGTTTTTTTTTGTTTGTTTTTTTTTGTTGTTTTTTTTTTGTTTGTTTTTTGTTTTGTTTTTTGTTTTTTTTTCAGTGAGCCAAGAGCGTGTTGCACACGAGACCTCGGCTTTTCGTTCCGTCTGAATGACCTGACGCTCAGTTTGACTTTCCAGTTGAACTTGAAGAAAGGCGGATTGTCATCCAGACCCTGACAGACCCTGTGTTGGTCGATGAGTGTCTTCATCATTCTGCCAGCTTCCTGTGCGACATGAGATATTCATCATTTAGGTATGTGATGTATGACATATATGTGGAGTGATGGCCTAGAGGTAACGCGTCCGCCTAGGAAGCGAGAGAATCTGTGCGCGCTGGTTCGAATCACGGCACAGCGCCCGAAATTTTCTCCCCCTCTACTAGACCTTGAGTGGTGGTGTGGACGCTAGTCATTCGGATGAGACGATAAACCGAGGTCCCGTGTGCAGCATGCACTTAGCGCACGTAAAAGAACCCACGGCAACAAAAGGGTTGTTCCTGGCAAAATTCTGTAGAAAAATCCACTTCATTAAGGAAAAACAAATAAAACTGCACACAGGAAAAAATATTTAAAAAATGGGTGGCGCTGTAGTATGGCGACGCGCTCTCCCTGGGGAGAGCAGCCCGAATTTCACACAGAGAAATCTGTTGTGATAAAAAGAAATACAAATAAAAATACAAATATGATCGGTGTTGTGTTGTGTGTGATGTTGGTGTTGTGTCTGTGTGTGAATATGATACAGTGCTTGAGCGTTTGTTTGCCTGGATACCTTTGTAGTGTTGTGCATGCACGTTGGGTTTCAATGCATGTTTTACACACCCGCTTTCGCACTGTGTGGCACATGCACAGTCGAACATGTTTTAACATTGACTGGTGCTCCATGATGATAATGATGATGATAATGATGATGATGACAATGAAGATCATAGTTATTATTGTCGTTGTTATTGTTGTTGCTGTAATTGTTATCATTATCGTCATATTTGGTGTTGTTATTGTTGTTATAATTGTTATCATTACCATCATTGTTTGTTATTGTTGTTGTGGTAACTGTTATCATTATAATCATA
>NC_134910.1:3691600-3694100 GCF_041734735.1 Babylonia areolata | reverse complement strand
ATTTATTTATTTATCTTATTATTATTATTATTATTATTATTATTATCATTATTTATTCATTTAGTTATATATTTTATTTTATTTTGTACGCTTATAGTTGACTTCATCAAGTTTTTGCGCTGTATACATATTATTATTAGTAGTAGTAGTAGTTCTTTTTTTTGAATTTTTTTTTTTTCTCAAGGCCTGACTAAGCGCGTTGGGTTACGCTGCTGGTCAGGCATCTGCTACCTTGGCAGATGTGGTGTAGCGTATATGGATTTGTCCGAACGCTGTGACGCCTCCTTGAGCTACTGAAACTGAAACTGAAACTGTCTCCCGGCCTGTGACCATACTTACTTACTTACTTACTTACTTACTCAGGCCTTTCGCTCCCTGTGGAGGGAGCATAAGCCATCAAAGACGTTTCTCCACCAAACGAGACTCTGGACTGTCCTTCCTGGTATCTCTCCAGCTGGATCCCAGCCTCTCTAGCTCTGCTTCAGTGTCGCTCTCGCCTCCAGCTGTTCTTGGGCCGTCCTCTCTTCCTTCTTCCCTGGGGGTTCCAGTCTGGCATGTAGCGCTGGATGGCGATTTCTTCAAAGTATGGCTAATCCATCCCCACTTTCGTCTCAGGATCTGTCTCTGCACTGGTTCCTGCCCCCCTCTTTGCCACAATTCCTCGTTTCCAATATTGTTTGGGCAACGAAACTTAAAAATGCGCCTCAGGCAACTGTTGATAAAGGTCTGGATTTTCTGTAGCATTTTTTTGTCATTCTCCACGTCTCTGATGTGTGGAGAAAGACGGGTTTTACGTTGGAATTGAAGATGCGTATTTTTGTTGTTACGTCCATTTCTTTGGAGGACCAGATGTGTTTGAGGGTGGTGAAGGCTGCTCAAACTTTGCCTTCTGTGAAGTGACATCGTTGTCAGTGCCTGCCTGTTTATCAACAATGCTGTTGAGATAGCTGAAGGAGTCAACTTCATGTATACGGCTCACCACTTGCAGTGACTGGGTTGTTGACAGAGGTAGTGATCTTCACCAGGTTTGGTTTTCTCACTACTTATCTTGAGTGCCATCCCACGGGGCTTGGTTGTCTTGTCCTGCACCTGGCTGTGCTGGCCTGTGATCTCTCCAGGCGAATGTTCACTCAGACTGTGCGACAACTGTTTGATGTCGGTGCGGGGTTAGTGATTGGTGTACAGTGTGTGTTGAATCAGACAGTATTCATACACACACACACACACATGACACAGCAGTAGTGCAGGATCACCTGCCATGAGTGTCAACGTGGAAAGGGTCACTGACCGTGGCAGACGAACCTTGGTGAGCATGTGTGTGACTGGTTCGGGATGAGCTTCTTGGGATGAAGGCAACCACACGGCATATACAGAGACTACACAACAGCAAAATGTGTGTGTGTGTGTGTGTGTGTGTGTGTGTGTGGCATACCACGAGAGTTACGGCTTTGTAAGGTTTGTAACATATCTGTGATTGGTGATGAGTTTCATTTTATAATGGAATGTCCCAATTATGATCAGTTACGAAACAGATATGTTCCTAAAATAATATTTGTCTCCAAAATCGGTTTTTAATTTTTGTAATATGCTTAAAGTCATTTTAGCTGTAAGTAAGATGATCAGATTTGCAAATGTTGCCTAGTTATACATTTGGAGTTAAAACACATTTGTGTTCTCTCAACTTTTATGTGACATTGTTGTGTATTTGGAAATGTTTGTTCTGGGCATGAAAAGTTTATTTTGCAGTAATCCTCCATACTCTAATAGGAGTGAAAGGATAATTAAAACTTGAAACGTGTGTGTGTGTGTGTGTGTGTGTGTGTGTGTGTGTGTGTGTGTGTGTGTGTGTGTGTGTGTGTGTGTGTGTGTGTGTGTGTGTGTGTGTGTGTGTGTGTGTGTGTGTGTGTGTGTGTGTGCGCGCGCGCGCGCGCGCGCGCACTCACCTAGTGATGGAGACAAAAAGATGACTTTCAAAACGTGTGCTTCTGATGCATTGACTGCAGCAAATCTGAAACTTATTCTTGCAACTCTATAATGCTTCGACGCACTGAATAACATAACGATGGTGTTTGTCCAACTAAACATATCCGCGTCCAAGAGAGCTGTCTTCCGTTTGCCGCACCACCAGTTCGTTCTAATATCGGGCCAGACGCGCTCCAATTCTTTATACTGCCTGACGTCAACTCTGGCTTGGTAGCAGCTAGCTATTCGCAAATGTATCACCATTCCAAGAGGAACGTTAAACAGGACAAAGCAATGGAAGTGAGGAGACCTGTCGTTTTTCGATTCGATCGATATGTTTGTGTTGGTTTCTAAAACTGATGGCGTGGTGTTGCACAGCTTTTTCTCAAAAGAAGAAAATAATGACGAGGTTTTATTGTTCCTGTCGTTGCGCTGTTGCTGAGAACCAGCTTTCGGCTCTGTGTTCTCACCACCTGACGCAGTTGATGCAGTCCGGATGAGGAGAATCACAGGAAGAATCAGATTTAACAAACGCGAT
>NC_134910.1:3684886-3689886 GCF_041734735.1 Babylonia areolata | reverse complement strand
CATTGTGTGTGTGTGTGGTGTGTGTGGCAGAGGAGTTCAGTATTCAGACCCTGCAAAGGGAACCCAATATGTATACATGCACTGTTTTCAAGATACACGGGGAACACGTGGAGCACGGAAGAGGAATGGAAACGTCCCGAGGGATGTACTGCACAATGCAATGGCCTAGAGGTAACGCGTCCACCTAGGAAGCGAGAGAATCTGAGCGCGCTGGTTCGAATCACGGTTCAGCCGCCGATATTTTCTTCCCCTCCACTACACCTTGAGTGGTGGCCTGGACGCTAAGTCATTCGGATGAGACGATAAACCGAGGACCCGTGTGCAGCATGCACTTAGCGCACGTAAAAGAACCCACGGCAACAAAAGGGTTGTTCCTGGAAAAATTCTGTAGAAAAATCCACTTCGATAGGAAAAACAAATAAAACTGCACGCAGGAAAAAATATTTTAAAAAATGGGTGGCGCTGTAGTTTAGCGACGCGCTCTCCCTGGGGAGAGCAGCCCGAATTTCACACAGAGAAATCTGTTGTGATAAAAAGAAATACAAATACAAAATTAATACGCAGAACGACACTGCGACGAAGATTCAGTGAATGATTCGAAAAGGAAAAGTCATCATTTTGTTGTTGAATTCGAGCATTCACAGGTCACCAGTTTCAGTTTCAGTTTAAGTAGCTCAAGGAGGCGTCACTGCGTTCGGACAAATCCATATATAGTACACCACATGTGCCAAGCAGATGCTTGACCAGCAGCGTAACCCAACGCGCTTAGTCAGGGCTTGAGAAAAAAGAAAAAAAAAAGAAAAGAAAAAAAGAAAAAAAAAAGGTGAATAAATAATAGATAAATACAAAAAAACAACAACAAAGAACTACTTTGATAACAATAATATGTATAAGGCGCAAAAACATGATGACGTCAACTATAAGCATACATTTAAAAAAAAAGGTGAATAAATAATAGATAAATACATAAAAAAAAGAACTACTACTAATAATAATATGTATAAAGCGCAAAAACTTGAAGAACTCAACTATAAGCGTATATTTAAAAAAATAAATAAATAAATAAAAAAACAACAACAACAAAAACACAAAGGGGGGTACAAATGAAAATCAGTGTGAGTGGATATCTTTGGTTGACGTTGGATGTGCTGCAAATTCATACTCTCCTCAGTTTGTCAGTAAGGCAATGTGAGCTTTGTATGGAGATTTGCCGCATGGCAATCACAGTCAGGGATGTGCAGAGAACACACACACACACACACACACACACACACACACACACACACACACACACACACACACCAATGCACTTTAATAATAATAATAAAATAATAATAATGGTACTTATATAGCGCTGAATCTTGTGCATAGACAAATCTAAGCGCTTTCGCACCATTCATTCTCACGCACGCATAACTCTAAAACTGGAGAAACTAAAGACAAGGAAGAGGCAGGGAAGGGAGGCTATTTAACTCTCTCACACACACACGCGCGCGCACACACACACACACACACACACATACATACATACATACATACACACACACACACATAAGATGCTTTGTTGTTGTGTTTTCCCTGTATTCAGTGTATGTATATGTGTGCATGCATGCGTATATGCATGCATTTTTTTTTTCACACGCTCCTCCTTGTCATCTTGCAGGACCTTAGAATTTCCTTGTTCTGTAATATCACAATTGTGAATTATTTTACACACACACACACACAGATATATATATATATATATATATATATATATATATATATATATATATATATCCAAAACTAATCAAACTATGTGAACAAACGATATATAAATCAATCATGCTGCTAAAAAGAAAAAAAAGGAAGATAAACCAGGCGATTAAACGATAAATAAATCAACCAAGCAACTAACATAAGAGGAGACAAATATCAGGGAAAAGACGGTACTGATAGACAGAGAAAGAAAAACAAAAACAGGAGGAAAAAAGAATACGAAAAAGAAGGGAATGAAGGACAAAGAATAAATAAATAAATAAACGAAAGAAAGAAAACAAAACAAAACAAAACAAAACACCCAGAAGAGTCGGTCGATGCTCATCATTGTTCATTCAATGACAAGAAACGTCGTTGCAGACCAAGACAAGAATAATAATAATAATAATAATAATAATAATAATAATAATAATAATAATGGATACTTATATAGCACACTATCCAGAAATCTGCTCTAGGTGCTTTACAAAAACGCTTTTGTTAACATAAAACATTATATTTATGTTACATACACACATCAAAATGTGACCACACACACACACACACACACACACGCACGCACGCACGCACGCACGCACACACACACACACACACACACACACACAACTGCATACATACATTTTAACATACACGTGTATCTAACAGCTACCCTAACACATACGCACACATAGGCAGGCACAAACTTACATAAACACACGCACACACAATACACATTCATATACATGCATGTAGTTATGTACACATACATATGTAGACAATAGTCAAGCACACCTAACGAAAAGGAAGTGGACCTGCCACAATTGAATTTATTGCTGAGGGAAAAGGTGAGTTTTGAGACGAGATTTAAAAGATGCGAGGGAATCAGAATGACGGAGGTTATCAGGGAGCTTGTTCCACGTCTTCGGCGATTGAAAAGAAAATGATCTGTGTCCATAGGTCTTACTTCTGACGTGAGGTATCCTGAGAAGTCGAGTATCAGAGGAAGAACGGAGCTGGCGAGACTGGGTATAGATATGGATGAGTTTAGAAAAGGATAATAACAACAACAACAGCAACATCGGTCATCATGATGTCCTGACACACACGGCACTACTTCAAGAACAGCCTGTCGATCAGATTTGCACCACTGCTGCACAAAACTGCCCCGGGCACTGAGCCGAGCCTCGGGCCACGGGCCTCTTGGTTGGTTACTCACAGTCGGTTGACAGAGTCTGCAAGATCCAAGGGAGGTAACTGGACACGCGAACATAGACCCCAGAGTAGCCTTTCTTTCCGCAGCCTCTTCCACAAGACACGATGCCCATCTGATAGACGAAACCGTCGCACTCACAGAACAGAGGTCCGCTCTAGTCGCTCTGCAATACAAGAGATTTATTTGTTGTTTGTGACGGTGTTTGTTGGTTTGTTTGTTGGTTGGTTTGTTTTTTTCAGTATTGTTGTTGTAGTTGTTGTTCTTAATGATGTTGTTCAGTGTTTATATTGTTGTTGTTGTTGTTTTGTTCGTTGTTGTTGATGATAATAATGACATTCTTCTTCTTCTTCTTCTCCCCCCCCCCCCTCTCTCTCTCTCTCTCTCTCTCTATTTTGAATTGCCGCAATTCCCTCTTCATAATCTTAAAATGTATTTGCTTATTAATTTTTATCTTGCTCCTCCCCTCTTTCTCTCTGTGTGAAACACGCACATGCACTCGCCGAAATGATGCTGGGATCTTCCTTCGCGTTTCTAACGCTGTTGCAAGGGTAGTTTAGCTCACTCAGTACGGCCAGTCCTCTCTTCTCCTCTACACAGACCCCTCGGATGTCCAGTGGGTGTCTCAATGACCCAACCTTTAGCTTCGGTCGTCAGAATTGTGGTATTCTCTGTCAACATTCACCTCTTCAGTATAAGAGCCTTCCGCTTGCAATATTTTGATGGTGGTAATTGGGGTGAAACGCTGTTAACGTCTTCTCTTTCGCCGTTCGTATGGAGAGAGTTAACTCGGCCTTGTCAAGCTTGTCTCACCCATTCCGTTCCCTTCCCTCCACCTGCGGGCCGAATGTGAGCCGCGACTGAAAGAGGAAAAGAAGGGACCCTCGTTTTGCGCTGCAAAAACTGTACAGCTGTATATCGTTGCACAAAGTTATAAAACAGGAAAAGTTTGAAAGTCATTTACACCACTAGAATGCAAACACACACATTATTATTATTATTTTTTGTTGTTTGTTCTAATGACTCATAAAGAACATATTCAACAGATAACACCTCCACAAAGTGCATGGTTTCACGTAACTTTGCATGCGTGTCTTATAAACCTTGTTCAGGTTTAATTGACATTAAATTGATTCTGATTCTGATTCTGTTTCACACACACACACACACACACACACACACACAGAGGCGCGCACGTACATCCGTATATATGCACTCGCACGAACACACCCTCATTCCATGCATGTAGTGTGCACCATGCGGAGTGATGGCCTAGAGGTAACGCGTCCGCCTAGGAAGCGAGAGAATCTGAGCGCGCTGATTCGAATCACGGCTCAGCCGCCGATATCTTCTCCCCCTCCACTAGACCTTGAGTGGTGGCACTTAGCGCACGTAAAAGAACCCGCGGCAACAAAAGGGTTGTTCCTGGCAAAATTCTGTAGAAAAATCCACTTCGATAGGAAAGAAAAAACAAATAAAAAACTGCACGCGGGGAAAAAAAATAATAAAAAGGGTGGCGCTGTAGTGTAGCGACGCGCTCTCCTTGGGGAGAGCAGCCCGAATTTCACACAGAGAAATCTGTTGTGATAAAAAGAAATACAAATACAATTACAAATAGTGATGCACTTCATCTCTTATTCAATATCTCGATGGATTTGGACAAAAAAGCTTGGTTTCGTTCTGACAGTACGACGTACGGTCGCAATAGCCGAGTGGTGACAGCGTTGAACTGACTGACTGAAACCATTTATTGTCAGATTAACTCACTCAGTACGGCCAGTCCTCTCTTCTCCTCTACACAGTTAACTTACTCAGTACGGCCAGTCCTCTCTTCTCCTCTACACAGACCCCTCGGATGTCCAGTGGGTGTCTGAATGACCCAACCTTTAGCTTCCGTCGTCAGAATTGTGGTATTCTTTGTCAACATTCACCTCTTCAGTATAAGAGCCTTCCGCTTGCAATAGTTTGATGATGGTAATTGGGGTGAAACGCTGTTAACGTCGTCTCTTTCGCCGTTCGTATGGAGAGAGTTAACTGTTTGTTGTACTGACAT
>NC_134910.1:3667386-3672386 GCF_041734735.1 Babylonia areolata | reverse complement strand
GACTGCTGACTCCCTGGCAAAGGAAGGCACTACGAAAGAGCAGATGGACAGGTCTACCAACTACTCTGAATCCAGGACCAACATTAAGACCAAGCTGCAGAACAAGTGGAAGCAGCAGCGTGCACGCCACAACAGAGCAGACCCGTACTACCTGCTGACTCGTCGAGAGCAGGTAGCCATTTTCAGGCTCAGGACAGGCCACAACCGCCTGAAACACCACCTATACACGAAACTCCGTATCGACGACACAGAGCAGTGCTCCTGCAGAACAGGCAGCCAGACAACAGAACATCTGCTGCAGTCCTGCCCGCTCCACCAAGCGCTCCGAGAGAAAACCTGACCCGACCCAATCCCAGCGGCCCGGAAGCTCTACGGAGGACTGGAGGACCTGAGACGTACTGCCGCCTTCGTCGAGGAGACGGGGGAATCCATCTGATAAATGACGAACGAGACAGCAACTTTACTCCGCTGTTCTGCTGGTCATAGATTAAAAAAAAAAATCTTTTATTTCGCGATCACACAATCTTCAACAGAGGGGAACACGGGAGAGTTTCGGGTTTTTTTGTTTTTTTGTATTTTTTTTTTAATGATGATGCTGAATGATGATGATGCTGATGCTGCTGATGATGATGATGTTGATTGCCGTACAAACCTGCAACTTGCTGCCATTTTCTGTTGGTCGCTTGAAGTGACGTGGCGAGTTTTTAAAACGACCTACCGGCAAACCCCTTCTTTCCCCTTACTTTCAGACAGATCTAAACCCATTTCTTTTCGGGTAGCACTTCACGTGATCAAGGCATTCTTGGAGCCTGTACTCCTTGAATCTCCATTTTTCTTTCTTTCTTTCGATCTCCCAGGTCAACATATGTGCAGACCTGCTAGTGCCTGAACCCCCTTCCTGTGTATACGCAAGCAGAAGATCAAATACACACGTTAAAGATCCCGTAATCCATGTCAGCGTTCGGTGGGTTATGGAAACAAGAACATACCCAGCATGCACACCCCCGAAAACGGAGTGTGGTTGCCTACATGGCGGGGTGAAAACGGTCGATAACGTAAAGGCCCACTCATGTACATACGAGTGAACGTGGCAGTTGCAGCCCACGAACGCAGAAGAAGAAGAAGAAGAAGAAGAAGAATATCGTTCTTCCAGTCATGGTTGCAGGTTTGAGCGTATCCTTGTGTGTGACTGGAATATAAGATATGTTTCGTTAACTGTGGTGTGCTTTGAGATGCTTATTAGGCGCGAAATATATATATATATATTATTTATTTATTTATTTATTTATTTATTTATTTATTTTACACTATCATCAAATTTATTTGAATATTCACGTGAATCCAAGTTTGTTCCGGCAGGCAGGGAGACAATGTGGGACAAGTTGTTGCCCCTGACACGTGGCTCGGAGCAAGCTCACCATGGGAGCCAACTCGTGGTGGTGCTTGCCTTTGTGATCACGATGATCACCTCTGCCTTTTCCGCCTATTACAGTGGGCTGCCCTCTGGTAAGTTCAGGGGGAAATGTGTGTGTATGTGTGTGTGTGTGTGTTCATGTACACGCTTTTTGTTGTTGTTGTTTGAAAAATACTTCCGGGCCTCTGTTCACCTCACAATACTGATTTCCTTCAATCTTCGTAATTCTGATTTCCTTCAGTCAGTTCACAGTTCTGATGTCAATCAACCGCTTTGTAGTCCGAACATTCCTTCAGTCACATCATAATACTGATTTCATTCAATCACTTCACAATTCTGATGTCAATCAATCTTCATAATACTGATTTCCTTCAACCACTTCATGATACTGATTTCCTTCAATCACTTCATGATACTGATTTCCTTCAACCACTTCATGATACTGATTTCCTTCAATCACTTCATGATACTGATTTCCTTCAATCACTTCATAATACTGATTTCCTTCAATCACTTCACAATTCTGATTTCATTCAGTCAGTTCACAGTTCTGATGTCAATCAATCTTCATAACACTGATTTTCGTCAATCACTTCACAATTCTGATGTCATTCAACTACTTTGCAATCCGAACATTCCTTCAGTCACATCATAATACTGATTTAATTCAATCACTTCAGAATTCTGATTTAATTCAATCACTTCAGAATTCTGATTTCATTCAATCAATTCATAATACTGATTTAATTCAATCATTTCACAATACTGATTTCCTTCAATCACTTCACAATTCTGATTTCATTCAATCACTTCACAATTCTGATTTCCTTCAATCTTCATAATACTGATTTCGATCAGTCAATTCATAATACTGATTTCATTCAATCTTCATAATACTGATTTCACTCAATTCACAATTCTGATTTCCTTCAATCTTCATAATACTGATTTCGATCAGTCAATTCATAATACTGATTTCCTTCAATCATTTCATTATACTGATTTCCTTCAACCACTTCACAATTCTGATTTCCTTCAACCGGTTTGCAATCCGAACTTTCCATCAGTCACATTGTCCCGTGCGACAGTGTAGTGTTGGAAAAAAAGGCAATTTGGGTCAACTTGACCCCTCGAATATGTCATGATTTTCGCTGTTTTTTGTTTGTTTGTTTGTTTTTTTGTTTTTCGCTTTTTTTTTTCTTTTTTTTTTCCCCTTTCTTTCTTTCTGCGCGTGCGTGCATGTGTGCGTGTGTACGCGCGCGTGAGTGTGTGTTCCTTCCCTACCTCGTAGTCAGCTCAGGTTGTTGTTTTCTTTTTCTCGTGCATGTACATTTGCACGTTTTTAAAAGCTGAGCTACAGGTCTGATAAGAACTCACCTGTCGATGTCGTGGGCATCGGAAGATGCTTTAATCACTAGCAGTTGTACCCAGTCAGGGAGAGGTGGTTTGTTTTTTCCAGTTCCTGCTCCATTCATTTTGGAGTGAGAGGAGGTGTTTTTTTGCCGATTCGGTTCGGGTTTGGGGCCTCCAGTGCCACTACATTTCCTGGGTCCGTGTCCGACCAGGAGGTCTGGAACTACGTTCTAGTTCCAGGATTTAATCTCCCTTATATTGGTTTTTTTTTTCTTCCCTCACGAGCTCTTGAGCTCCGAAGAGTGTTCCGACGAGTCCCGCACGTTTCCCGGGTGTTATGGTCGTCTTGGACTCGCGCAGTCCACCTTCCCCAGCCTCCGCCGTTGTCCTGGGCACCCGCAGCCTTTCCTGCGCCTGTGAATTCCCTGAGTCTGTCACAGGGGTGTCCCCGACGCACATGAAGATTGCCGCTTTGCATTCCCTGTCTGCAGAAGGACTAGGACTCTTCGTGATCGCCGGCATTTTGGGTTGTCTGTGGCATGGACCCTCGTGATCAGGACCAATGCGAGCCGTACATGGACGGTAGAGGATGCGTGTGCATGTGTGAGAGCAGTGCACAAGAGGGGTGAGTGTGTGTGTTCAAGCGAATGTGATTTATTTGTTTATTTATTTACTTTTCTCTCATTCCCACTTAAAGAAAAAAACAAAGCAAGCTTGAAATGTGGCGATTTGTATTAGCGGGTTAGTAAGTTTGGGGTGGGGATGGGGGGGATTAAGGGAACAAGTTTAGGCCTCACTGCTGTTTCGGTTGTCAGTATGTCTGTGTGAGTGAGTGGATAAAGTTTGGTATTGTGTATACATTCTTGGCGTTGGCTGCACCAACTGAGCGTGCGAGGATTCGGAGACCCATTTTTCTTAAATTATCTTTTATTAGATTGCGCGGGGCCTGTCGGGTTGTAGGTGGGTCCTCAACCTCGATCGGTCACGTGACACACATAATACTGATTTCCTTCAACCACTTCACAATACTGATTTCCTTCAATCACTTCATAATTCTGATTTCCTTCAATCACTTCACAATTCTGATTTCATTCAATCAATTCATAATTCTGATTTCATTCAGTCACTTCACAATTCTGATGTCAATCAATCTTCATAACACTGATTTTCTTCAATCACTTCACAATTCTGATTTCCTTCAATCTTCATAATATTGATTCCGTTCAGTCAATTCATAATACTGATTTCATTCAATCATTTCACAATCCTGATTTCCTTCAATCACTTCAAAATACTGATTTCACTCAATTCACAATTCTGATTTCCTTCAATAAATAATACTGATTTCGTTCAGTTAATTCATGATACTGATTTCATTCAATCATTTCACAATGTTGATTTCCTTCAATCACTTCATAATACTGATTTCACTCAATTCACAATTTTGATTTCCTTCAATAATTTTTTTTTTAACTGATTTCGTTCAATCTTCATAATACTGATTTCATTCAATCTTCATAATACTGATTTCATTCTGTCAATTCATAATTCTGATTTCCTTCAACTACTTCACAATTCTAATATCCTTCAATCAATTTACAATTTTGATTTCATTCAGTCACTCAGTATTTCTGAATTCATTGTTGTGTTATTGTACTGTTGCTGCTGTTGTTTCGTGATTGCTGTTGTTACTGTTGTTGTTATCATTGTTGTGTTATTGTATTGCTGTTGTTACTGTTGTTGTTATCATTGTTGTGTTATTGTATTGCTGTTGTTACTGTTGTTGTTATCATTGTTGTGCTATTGTATTGCTGTTGATACTGTTGTTGTTATCATTCTTAATGTTAAATGTATGTACGCAGTGTGTGTGTGTGTGCGTGTGTGTGCGTGCGTGCGTGCGTGCGTGCGTGCGTGCGTGTGTGTGTGTGTGTGTGTGTGTGTGTGTGTGTGTGTGTGTGTAGTCATATTTTGGTGTATGTATGTAACATAGACGTTATGTTTTATGTTAACAAAGCGTTTTTGTAAAGCACCTAGAGCAGATTTCTGGATAGTGTGCTATATAAGTACCCATTATTATTATGATTATGATTATGATTATGATTATGATTATTATTATTGTGTTATTGTATTGTGTGTGCTGTTGGCGCAGAAGGAAACCAGGCAGGGTGCCAGGACCTGGCTGGTGACTGCAGACTGTGGGTGACGGAGGGCCACTGTGAAGCCTACCCTGTGT
>NC_134910.1:3659886-3664886 GCF_041734735.1 Babylonia areolata | reverse complement strand
ATGGATTTTGACGGATCTGTATTATAACCGTATTCGTGAAATAAAGTAATGCCGATCGATGTGGGCTGCTTAACACGGCATTGTTTCTTTTTACCAGCATGTAACTTTCCCTTCGACAAACACTCATGTTTTTGATTTGCTTTTTTTCTGGGAGGGGTGATGGGGGCGGGGGGGGGGGGGGGGGGGGAGGGGTGTGGAAAGCTTCGGAGTTTTCTTCTCTTTAGTTTGTGAAGCAGAACACACACGTTAGCCCTGAAGGCTTTGCTTCTTCACACACACTCACACACTCACACACACACACACACACACACACACACACAGACGCGTACACACACACAGGCGCCCGCGCGCACACACACACACACGCACTCACGCACACACAAACACTCACACGCAAGCACACACACACACACACACAGAGGTAAATATCCAGATATATATATATATATATATATATATATATATATATATATATATATATATATATATATATATATATATATATATGTTTCCTTTCTTGTTGTTTAAGTAGATGTGGAGTAGCTTTTATGCATTAGTGCGCACGCTTTGACCTCTCCTTGAAACTGAAAACTGGAGAGAAAAAAAACAACCAAACCCAAACCAAACAAACAAACGAACAAAGACTGGGACAGAGAACTGTTACATCTGGGTAATTCGGAGTTTAAAAAAGAATGCATCGTTTGGGAGAACTACAACAACAACAAAACACCCTACAGTGGGGTGAAAACCCGTCCGTTAACCACTCCAGGAATAAAAATCAAAGTAATGTGGAAACATCAGTTTACAAAAACGTTGAAAAGACCAATTCAATCACGTCCTCCTCCTTCTTTTTTTTTCTTTCTTTTTTTTCCCCCAAGTCCTCGTCAATGTTGAATCGAGGGAGGGAGAGAGAGAGAGAGAGAGACAGACAGAGAGAGACAGAGACACAGAGAGGGTACAGAAGTACAGAGACGGAGATGGAGAAACATAAATAGAGACAGAGAGAGAAAGAAATAGAAAGAGATGATGATGATGATGATGATGATGATGATGATGATGATGATGATAATTTGATGATTTACAGTCGTAAACATTTACAGCCATTTTGTAAAGGCAGAGAGAGAGAGAGAGAGAGAGGATTATGATGATGATGATGACGACGGTTTAATGACTTATTGTCATAAGTTTTTCTAGCCATTTTTGACAAGGTTAAAAGAGATAAGTGTGAGGGGGATTGGCGGGGGGAAGGGGGGAGGAGGGGGAGGACAGACAGACAGACAGACAGACAGACAGGGAATTATAACAAGACAAATACGATAATTCACATCTTCTGTTTTTGTTGTTGTTGTTTTTTCTCACGGATGGAGGAAGGCGACAAAGTGGTTAAGACACTTATCTGCCATCACAGCGTCTGTGAGGGTCTGGGTTCGAATCCCAGTCTCGCTCTTTCCTCCTCCCCCCCCATCCCCTACCTCGACTTCTCAGGATACCTCACGTCAGAAGTAAGACCTATGGACACAGATCGTTTTCTTTTCAATCGCCAAAGACGTGGAACAAGCTCCCTGATAACCTCCGTCATTCTGATTCCGTCGCATCTTTTAAATCTCGTCTCAAAACTCACCTTTTCCCTCAGCAATAAGTTCAATTGTGGCAGATCCACTTCCTTTTCGTTAGGTGTGCGTGACTATGTGTGTATATATATGTATATGTACATAACTACATGCATGTATATGAATGTGTATTGTGTGTGCGTGTGTTTATGTAAGTTTGTGCCTGCCTATGTGTGTGTATGTGGTAGGGTAGCTGTTAGATACACATGTATGTTAAAATGTATGTATGCAGTGTGTGTGTGTGCGCGCGCGCGCGCGCGCGCGTGCGTGTGTGTGTGTGTGTGTGGTCACATGTTGGTGTGTGTATGTAACATAGATACAATGTTTTATGTTAACAAGAGCGTTTTTGTAAAGCACCTAGAGCAGATTTCTGGATAGTGTGCTATATAAGTATCCATTATCATTATTATTATTATTATTATTATTATTATAACTTTTTGACAGTTACACGTGACTACATGCCTACGTTGACCGAACTACGCCATTGGTCAGTTCCATACTACACACAGTTAGTAGCGGGGTACAAACCATACCAGGCTCTTCCCGTCCGAGCAATGCAACTAGCTCCAGGCAGGCCTGGCTTAGCGCGTTGGGTTATGTTGCTGGCCAGGCAAGCATCTGCCTAGCAGATGTGTTGTAGCTGAGTGTGCTGCTGGCCAGGCAAGATTCTGCCTAGCAGATGTGTACATGTTGTAGCTGGGTTGTGTTTGGTATATGAGTTGCCCGAAATCAGTGACAACCTCCACGAGAAAACTGAAACTGAAACAAACTCTCTCTCTCTCTCTCTCTCTCTCTCTCTCTCTCTCTCTCTCTCTCTCTCTCTCTCTCTCTCTTCCTCTCTTCAGAGAAATGGCTACTTCGTGAAAACGCTGTTTGTATTCTTTTGTTTGTTTGTTTGTTTTTTTCTTTTATTGTTCTACACATTGAACTGTAATGCAGGTATATTTTTGTTTGACTGTGTTCATTGATGCTCACAGTGTCGTGATGTATTGTTTGTAAAATAATGTTCACATTCCCCTTCATAAAGGGGCCTAGGCCTATACATGAATAAACCATCTCTCTCTCTCTCTCTCTCTCTCTCTCTCTCTCTCTCTCTCTCTCTCTCTCTCTCTCACGCAGACGCCCAGACACCGCTGCCAGAGGTGGCTGACTGCAGTGACTCCCACCGGGACTGCGCACAGTGGTTCGAATCCCGCCCGGACGACTGCAACAACCGGACCCACCTCGCCTCCTCCTTCTGCCCGATCAGCTGTGGCCAGTGTCAAGGTCAGTGGAGTGGCTTCATGCAAAAGGTGTACCGACCTGACCTGACCTGACCTATGACACGGACAGGGCTGATGGGAGAGGGGTTGGGAGACAGAGAGAGAGAGAGAGAGAGGGGGGGGGAGGGAGAAGGAGAGAGAGAGAGGTGATATATATATATATAGAGAGAGAGAGAGAGAGAGAGAGAGAGAGAGAGAGAGAGAGAGAGAGAGAGAGAGGCAGGCAGGCAGGCAGGCAGGCAGGCAGGCAGGCAGGCAGACAGAGATGAGAGAGATGAGAGGGAGACAGACAGACAGACAGACAGACAGACAGAGGAGAGAGGAGAGAGAGAGAGGTGAGATATATATATATATATATATAGAGAGAGAGAGAGACAGAGAGACAGACAGACAGACAGACAGACAGACAGACAGAGGAGAGAGGAGAGAGGTGAGATATATATATATATATATAGAGAGAGAGAGAGAGAGAGAGAGAGAGAGACAGACAGACAGACAGACAGACAGACAGACAGACGAGAGAGAGAGATGAGAGAGAGAGGGAGATGATATATATATATATATATATATATATATATATATATCTATAGAGAGAGAGACAGGGACAGAGACAGAGACAGACAGGCAGACAGAGAGAGAGAGAGAGAGAATGGGAGAGACAAAGACAGAGATTCAAGATTCAAAAACTTTATTACTCAAGGATAAAGATTTTAGGCATTGCCTACTCTTCCAATCTGTTCTTCTTCTTCTGCGTTCGTGGGCTTCAACTCCCAAGTTCACTCGCATAAATTATACGCGAGTGGGCTTTTTACGTGTATGGCCGTTTTTACCCCGCCATGTAGGCAGCCATACTCCGCTTTCGGGGGTGTGCATGCTGGGCATGTTCTTGTTTCCATAACCCACCGAACGCTGACATGGATTACAGGGTCTTTAACGTGCGTATTTGATTTTATGCTTGCGTATACACACGAAGGGGGTTCAGGCACTGGCAGGTCTGCACATATGTTGACCTGGGAGATCGTAAAAATCTCCACCCTTTACACACCAGGCGCCGTCACCGTGATTCGAACCCGGGACCCTCAGATTGACAGTCCAACGCTTTAACCACTCGGCTATGGCGCCCGTCATTTTCAGTGCACCGAGTTCTTGCTGCACACGGGACCTCTCGGTTTATCGTCTCTTCCGATTGACTAGACGCTCAATTTGATTGTCCAGTCAACCTTGGGAGAAACGGTGAGACCGGGATTTGAACCCAATGTGACGGGCGCAATAGCCGAGTGGTTAAAGTGTTGGACTTTCAATCTGAGGTCCCGGGTTCGAATCACGGTGACGGCGCCTGGTGGGTAAAGGGTGGAGATTTTTACCATCTCCCAGGTCAACATATGTGCAGACCTGCCAGTGCCTGAACCCCCTTCGTGTGTATATGCAAGCAGAAGATCAAATACGCACGGTAAAGATCCTGTAATCCATGTCAGCGTTCGGTGGGTTATGGAAACAAGAACATACCCAGCATGCACACCCCCGAAAACGGAGTATGACTGCCTACATGGCGGGATAAAAACGGTCATACACGTAAAAGCCCACTCGTGTGCATATGAGTGAACGCAGAAGAAGAAGAAGACATGGGAGTAAGGGTTAGGCCCTGGTTAGGACTGTCATGGAAGGGTTGTGTCGCCATGTACAATACATCATGTTTGTTTGTCTGGATTTTAATTATAGTATGGTGTTGATCTATGTCTGTTCTCTTACTGTGCTCGTTGTATGTGTATGGGTGTGATTATTGCATGCGATGCCTACATCATCAACGAAATTAAGCACTATTATGGGTTTTTTTTTGTATTCAGTTTGAATGAGTGTGAGTCTGTGATAACTGCAGGTGTCTTGATTATGATTACTGTATGTGAGGTTTACTTTAACTTAGTATTCAAGCATGTTATCTCTTGAATGTATTCACCGATATTGACTGTGATTTTCGTGCGTTGTTTGTGTAACATGCATCAGTCATGTGTTTCTCTTGTTAAGGTAATGAAGTATTCTGTGTCTTATCTCGTGTTCTTTTCTATCCCTTCGTTCACCAACAACAGTGTGCAAAAATTTACCGCTCGTGTCCAACGCTGACCTTCGTTTC
>NC_134910.1:3649886-3654886 GCF_041734735.1 Babylonia areolata | reverse complement strand
AGAGAGAGAGAGAGAGAGAACTCAGAACTCAGAACTCAGAACTGTTTTATTGTAGAAGGCCTTCTGACCCATTACAATGTTGAGCACACACACACCCCCCATCCCACACCTCCAGACCCCTTCCCACATCTCTCCCCCCCCCCACACACACACACACACACGCGCGCGCGCGCAGACTCGATTTTGTAAAACCGGGCATGCAAACACATGAATCGAAAATTCAAAAAGGTAAATGCCTTCCATCGTGAGCAAGTCCGCTTAAACATGTACGTTCGTTGTTTTAAATGTATAACAGAACAGAACTCAGGTTGTGCCCATTAACATAATAAAGCAGCACGACGTTTATTAGAGTGATAAATAAAGCGACCTAGATCATGAAGGATTTTTGTGTCATGCATTATAAATTCTAAACTTTTGTCAGAGGGATGTTTCGTGTACCAACATGGAATATATTTATGTCGCAGATCGTTAAGAGATTTACAGTAAAATAAAGTGTGTATCTCGTCTTCAATACCAGCGTTACATAGTGGACATTTCAGGTCGTTTGGACTGACGAAAGCAAATCTCATCTTGTGTGTACGGATATCCGAGGCTCCTATTCTAAACCTTATAAGCACATCTCTTATGTGTTTATTTTTAACTGCTGTAAAGTAAGATTCCAGTGATATGGATGATTTGAAATTTCGATAAACGCTGAACCTGCTGCTGCTGTGAAGATGTTCGTGCCAGTTTTGACTATGGCAATCGATCAGTCTTTGTTTGAAATCATTCAAGAATCCTCTTACATTTTCTACACCTTGATTTTCCCAAACAAAGCCGAATCCAAATTTATACAAAGTGTTTCGTACCTGAGATGCCCAGCACTCTTTGTCTTGATCACATAGCGATAGAAGCATTTTATAAGATTTACGAGGAAGTCTATTTTCATCCATTCTTGTAAGTCTGATCCAGTACTTTATACATGACAAGAAGGAATATACATACAGAGGGTAACGACCTGTCTCGCCATACACCATGTCATTTGGTGATCTTGGACTCACATTAAGAAGTTTTTTTAAAGCAAACATGTGAACTTTTTCTATTGGTGAAATTTGCATTAATCCCCAGATTTCAGAGCCATATAACAGAATTGGTTTTATTTGTGAATCAAATAATTTAAAGAAAATACTAACAGAGAAATCGTCAAGTCTCCATAACGTTCTAAATATTTCTATTACACCTTTCCGTGCTTTCATTGCTATGTCATCCAGAGCCTTCGAAAAAGATAATCTAGTGCTGAAAAACAAACCTAAGTACTTATAGGAATTGACGATTTTGATGTCGTGACCTTCGTATGTCCAGGTTTCCTTCCGAGCAATGTATCCACCATTTCTAAAAATAATTATTTTGGATTTATCAAGGTTAACATGTAAATCTAACTCGGAAGCCTTCATTGCCAGCACATTCAATTGGTTCTGCAGACCAGTAACTGTATCAGACAAAAGCACTATATCGTCCGCAAAAAGTAAAATAAACAGTTCAATCATATCAGGATTCAGTTGTATGCCATGGCGTCCTTTCTCGATTATGTCCGTGGCAAGATCATTTATAAACAGAGAGAAAAGTAAAGGACTTGTAACCTCCCCTTGTTTTAAACCTTTTTGACAAAGGAAAGCTTCGGTTACCCTACCCCCCCAACGTACTCGAGCTTTAACGGTTTTATACATACTTTGAATGGTTTTTAATATTTTCCCTTTTAAGCCAGACTTCCGCAGTACGGGCCACAGTTTTCCATGTGAAATAAAATCGAAAGCCTTACGAAAGTCAATGAAAGCTACAAATAATTTTCTATTTTTAAGCAAATATTTCTGTACCATTGAGAACAGCGTAAAAATATGGTCAATTGTTGAATGATCTTTTCGAAATCCGGCTTGTATATCACCTAATATGTCCTTACTTTCAACCCATTTTGATATTCTCTTGTTAATAATATGGCTGTACAGCTTTCCACATATGTTCAAAAGTGAAATGCCCCTGTAATTGACTGGCTTGTGTAAATCACCTTTCTTGTGCAAGGGTTGAATAATCGATTCAGTCCAAGCTACAGGGTACTGACCCGAAGAAAATATGCTATTAAACAGTTTCAAAAGAAAAGGAACAATTAGCTCACTTGAGTGTTTAAAAAGTTCGGGTATAATGCCATCTGGGCCGGCTGCTTTATTGTTTCTTAGATGACGGATGGAATCGAGTATTTCTTGTTCAGTTATATCACTGTTCAGTAGGACATCGTCCTGATTGTCACTTTCTTCAGTCCCATTCCCAGGTTCAAAGCCAGTGAAATCGTCATTTATCGTATCATTGTCATTCACACCAAAAACCTCTTTAAAGTGTTGTAACCATTCATCATCTGAGATGTTTCCAGTCTGTTTACTTTTCTTAGAAAATTGTTTGATATTTTTCCAAAACTGTTTGGAATCATTAATATTCCCTTCAAGTTCAGCTCTACATTTTGCTTTGTACGCTCTTTCTTTATTAGCCAATAGCTTTCTGTAAGACTTTCTGGACTCAAAATACGCATGCCCATCTGCAGTGGGATCGGCTCTCTGTTCACGTCTAAATTCACGGAGAGCTTTCCTTGTGCCCTTCCGACGTTCATGGCATTCTGAGTCGAACCAAATATTGCCTTTTATGGCTCTAGCACATCCTCTTTTTACAAGCATGCAAGAAGCGGCGGATTTTAGAGTAACTGAAAACAAGTCGACTGCTTTATTGATGTTTTCATCAATCAGGTGTTTGGCTTGTTCAAGAGAAGCAATATTTTCCGGTAAATTGATACAATAAACGAATTCGTCACGTTTGTCATCAGACCAAATGAACCTAGAAATAAATGCATCTGTTCCCCCTTTATACTTTTGTCTATTACACTTTATGAGACATGATACAGGCATATGCTTAGAGTCTATCATTTCTTCTACAAGCATTCTGTGCGATAAATAGCTTAATGAAGTGGAGAAAATAAAATAATCAATGACACTACTACCAGAGGGAGACGTATAAGTGAAAACCCCATTTGTGTCTCCATCACAAACACCATTCAAAATATACAGATCAAAATTAGAGCACAAGCAGAGTAACTTTTGGCCATAGTCATTGATCACTGTATCTTGTGAACAACGGTCAGGAATCGATTCGTGGCCATCGTCAAAGTCAAACTGAAAACCATCGTGTGTGTCGTCTGAGGAAAAGTCAGCACTAAACTGTTCTGGGAATTTGTTACCAGTCCTGGCATTAAAGTCTCCACACAAAATGAAGGAAGCATCCTCGTGGTTTTCAATAATGTCAAGTAGACATTGTTCTAGTATAGAAATCCCATTGTCTGCCTCACTTGTCTCGTAAAATGGACTGTTGAGAGGATTTATGTAAATACTAACAATAAAAACACTAGACTCTGTTCCAAAAAGTTCTTTTTCTGCTTGAAGAACAATTATATTATCGTATTTTGTTGGAAATTGTTTAAGGAAAGGTACATACTCATTGTTTACCAGTACAATGACACCCCCACTCCTCCTCCCCTGATGTGAGAGCTTTATTGCTGGAGCAACGTAACATGTATGTGATGGGAATAACGAACATGTGAAGGACTCTACGAATGTTTCTAACAGACAAATGAAGTTAAACTTTGAAATAAAGGAGACGAAACTGGTGTCTTTCAGTTTAGACACTATTCCTTCAACGTTATATGAAATCATTGAAAACTGGGAGTCTTTTGAAATGCCAGTGTTAGGGTCAGGGCCATACCATCATTTTTTTCCTTTTTCTTTCGAGGTGGTAACTTTTCGGGGACTAGCGCGTTTGTTCTGTTTGTTGTTTCTTATCCAGCTGTTGGGGAGGGAAGACTGTCTTTCAAGTGACACAGATTGTGATCGTGTGATCACCAGTCTTTTCTCGCCAGTCAAGCTGCCACGGCGCCTCTGCCGTTCATTTTGCACGGGAGTCACACGGGGCGATTTCTCCGTGCAGCCAAGGGAAGGGGAATCCCCGGCATTACGTAGCGTGTTGACATTGGTGTCGGAGGTCACGCTGCTTTGCGTTGAGGGGCCGTCTCCATGGTCAGCACGGGTCGCGTCGTCCTTCGGGGTGGCAGGGATGTTGGGTGGAAGCCCTTCATCATCCGCGTCATCAGCCAGGTCATCTTGCTGCTGTTGAACGTCCATAGCATTCATCACACTGCTGTCCCTGTCAACCCGATCACCAGACTCTACTGCACTGTCTCTACCTCTCTCAGTGGCTCTGTCTGCAGTGGTGTTGATGGCATCAATGGCATCCTGTCTGCATGCAGTGTCACCGCGTGCATCTTCAATGCTGTGGCTGTCGGACGTGGTGACAGCTGGGTCACAAGTCGACGCTTTCTCTTCGGTAGAGGGCTGGGGAACAGTGGGGGGAACCAGAGGGACATCCGATCTGACACTGCCAAGATCAGACTGGTCGTCGTCATGGCAGGAGTTGTCCTTTTCCAGTTGGTCGGCTCCGTTGATTTTGTTGTCTGTCCTGTTGTTCGCAGCAGTGAGCTGGTGTGTGTCGTGTCGAGTATCACCTTCCATGCACTCGTTTGGTCTGTTTGCGTTGTTTGCGTTGTTTGTTGAGGGTGACTGACGCGGGGAGTCTTTCCTGCTTGCAGCTTCTTGCGTCAGTCTGTTTTCTTGATGTCTTGAAGAAGAGCGGACAGACTGTATAACTTCACTGTATGATCTCGTCCCAGGAACCACTCTTGGGGAATAGGCTTTATCTCTGGGGCTTAAAAAGTTGCGCTCATTCCTCTGACTGGAAGCATGGGCATTGTTTGAAATGTCCAAGTGCTGGCTGTGATGGACATGGTTCCAGCTGTTCCACATATCACCATGAGCCTGTTGAAACCAGTCGTCAGCGGGACGATATCTTGCTGTTTGGCTTTGGAATTCCTCGTAGTTGTACATAGGAACATAGGGTGTGTGCTGATATTGAAAAGCTTCCCTACCAGCATT
>NC_134910.1:3642386-3644886 GCF_041734735.1 Babylonia areolata | reverse complement strand
AAATCCATACAGAACAATCTGTTGTGACGAAAAATACAATACAACACAATACAATACAACGCAATACAATACAATAAACACAATGCAATACAATGAAACGCAACGCAATACAACGCAACGCAACGCAATATAACACAATACATTACAACACAATGCAACACAATACAACACAATGCAACACAATGCAACACAATACAATACAACACAACGCAACACAATACAACAACGCAATACAATACAACACAACACAATGCAACACAATACAATACAATACAACACAACACAATACAACATAACGCAATACAATACAACACAACATAATACAATACAATACAATACAAAAGCACAACACAACACAATATTTGTATTTCTTTTTATTGCAAGATTTATCTGTGTGAAATTCAGGCTGCTCTCCCCAGGGAGAGCGCGTCGTTACACTACAGCGCCACCCATTTTTTGTGGGTTTTTTTTTTTTCTGCGTGCAGTTTAAAAAAGAAAGTTTTTCCTGTCGAAGTGGATTTTTCTACAGAATTTTGCCAGGAACAACCCTTTTGTTGCCGTGGGTTATTTTACGTGCGCTAAGTGCATGCTGCACACGGGACCTCGGTTTATCGTCTCATCCGAATGACTAGCGTCCAGACCACCACTCAAGGTCAAGTGGAGGGGGAGAAAATATCGGCGGCTGAGCCGTGATTCGAACCAGCGCGCTCAGATTCTCTCGCTTCCTAGGCGGACGCGTTACCTCTAGGCCATCACTCCACAACACAACACAACACAACACAACACAACGCAACACAACGCTCCACAACACTCCACAACACTCCACAACACTCCACAACACAACACTCCACAACACAACACAACGCAACACTCCACAACACTCCACAACACAACACAACGCAACACAACGCAACACTCCACAACACTCCACAACGCAACGCAACACAACACAACACAACACAACACAACACTCCACAACACTCCACAACACAACACTCCACAACACAACACTCCACAACACAACACAACACAACACTCCACAACACAACACTCCACAACACTCCACAACACTCCACAACACAACACAACACAACACAACACAACACAACACTCCACAACACAACACTCCACAACACAACACTCCACAACACAACACAACACAACACAACACAACACAACACTCCACAACACAACACTCCACAACACTCCACAACACAACACTCCACAACACAACACAACACAACACTCCACAACACAACACAACACAACACAACACTCCACAACACAACACTCCACAACACTCCACAACACAACACTCCACAACACAACACTCCACAACACAACACTCCACAACACAACACTCCACAACACTCCACAACACAACACTCCACAACACTCCACAACACAACACTCCACAACACTCCACAACACAACACTCCACAACACTCCACAACACTCCACAACACTCCACAACACTCCACAACACTCCACAACACAACACAACACTCCACAACACAACACAACACAACACTCCACAACACAACACAACACTCCACAACACAACACAACACAACACTCCACAACACAACACAACACAACACAACACTCCACAACACTCCACAACACAACACTCCACAACACAACACTCCACAACACAACACTCCACAACACTCCACAACACAACACAACACTCCACAACACAACACTCCACAACACAACACTCCACAACACTCCACAACACTCCACAACACAACACTCCACAACACTCCACAACACTCCACAACACAACACTCCACAACACTCCACATCACTCCACAACACAACACTCCACAACACTCCACAACACTCCACAACACAACACAACACTCCACAACACTCCACAACACAACACAACACAACACAACACAACACTCCACAACACTCCACAACACAACACTCCACAACACTCCACAACACTCCACAACACTCCACAACACAACACTCCACAACACTCCACAACACTCCACAACACAACACTCCACAACACTCCACAACACTCCACAACACAACACTCCACAACACTCCACAACACAACACTCCACAACACAACACTCCACAACACTCCACAACACAACACAACACAACACACCACAACACAACACTCCACAGCACTCCACAACACAACACAACACTCCACAACACTCCACAACACAACACTCCACAACACAACACTCCACAACACTCCACAACACAACACAACACTCCACAACACTCCACAACACAACACAACACAACACTCCACAACACTCCACAACACTCCACAACACAACACTCCACAACACAACACTCCACAACACTCCACAACACAACACAACACAACACTCCACAACACAACACTCCACAACACTCCACAACACAACACAACACTCCACAACACTCCACAACACAACACTCCACAACACAACACTCCACAACACTCCACAACACTCCACAACACTCCACAACACAACACAACACAACA
>NC_134910.1:3629886-3632386 GCF_041734735.1 Babylonia areolata | reverse complement strand
CACCACATACAAACCAGCAACACGCTACATGTATACAGTCTTCACCATATACAAACCAGCAACACGCTACAATCTTCACCACATGCAAACCAGCAACACGCTACAATCTTCACCACATACAAACCAGCAACACGCTACAATCTTCACCACATACAAACCAGCAACACGCTACAATCTGCACCACATACAAACCAGCAACACGCTACATGTATACAGTCTTCACCACATACAAACCAGCAACACGCTACAATCTGCACCACATACTAACCAGCAACACGCTACAATCTGCACCACATACAAACCAGCAACACGCTACATGTATACAGTCTTCACCATATACAAACCAGCAACACGCTACAATCTTCACCTCATGCAAACCAGCAACACGCTACACTCTTCATCACACACAAACCAGCAACACGCTACACTCTTCATCACACACAAACCAGCAACACGCTACACTCTTCATCACATACAAACCAGCAACACGCTACACTCTTCATCACACACAAACCAGCAACACGCTACACTCTTCATCACATACAAACCAGCAACACGCTACAATCTTCACCACATACAAACCAGCAACACGCTACAATCTGCACCACATACAAACCAGCAAAAGATTTTGAACAGAAAACAATTGTAACCATGTACCTGTTTCCAGGTATCTTTGTACCTGTGTACATGCATCCAGACACCTTGATACGTGTATCATTATCCAGCTACCTTTACACCCATGTTGTGTCAAGGTACACTTTTTACCTGTGTACCTGTGTCCAAGTACCTTCGTACCCATATACCTCAATCCAGGTACCTCTGTACCCGTGTACCCATGTCAGAGTACGCTTGTACCCATATGCTTGAACCCAGGTACACTTATACCCGTGTGCCTTTCTTCATGTACCTTTCTACCCAAGTACCTGTGTCCAGGTACCTTTGTAACCACGTACGTGTATCCGCCTACCTTTGTACCCATATAACTGTGCCCAGGTACACTTGCATCCGAGTACCTTTGTCCAGGTACCTCTGTACCCATACCCAATCTTCAGGTACTTTTGTAACCATGTACCTTTGTAACCGTGTACCTGCGTCCAGGTACCTTTGTACCCGTGTAACTGTGTCCAGTTACCTTTGTACCCGTGTAACTGTGTCCAGTTACCTTTGTATCCGTGTACCTGTCCAGGTACCTTTGTCCCCAAGCAACTGTGTCCAGGTACATTTGTACCCGTGTACATGTGTGCAGATGACATTTGCCGAATGGACACCGCTGGTGTGGACTACAGAGGTACGTGGAACATCAGCACGGGCAGAACGGCCTGCCTGCCGTGGGACACACCGGGACTGCCGTTCTTGAGGGCAGAAGATTTCCCGAAGGGAGAAGGCAGGGGGCATAACTTTTGCCGGAACCCCGGAGGTTCCCAGTCCCAGCCCTGGTGCTACATCAACGCGACCTCCTCCCCTCCGGCCTACGCCCATTGCAGCTACATGCCTTTCTGTCGTGCGTACCGATACTACTACTACTTCTTCTTCTGCGTTCACTCGTATGCACAAGAGTGGGCTTTTACGTGTATGACCGTTTTTACCCCGCCATGTAGGCAGCCATACTCCGTTTTCGGGGCGTGCATGCTGGGTATGTTCTTGTTTCCATAACCCACCGAACGCTGACATGGATTACAGGATCTTTAACGTGCGTATTTGATCTTCTGCTTGCATATACACACGAAGGGGGTTCAAGCACTGGCAGGTCTGCACATATGTTGACCTGGGAGATGGTAAAAATCTACACCCTTTACCCACCAGGCGCCGTCACCGTGATTCGAACCCGGGACCCTCAAATTGACAGTCCAACGCTTTAACCACTCGGCTATTGCGCCCGTCGTACCGATACTACAATTATCATCAGTGTCAGGGTTGAGAAGGAAAGGTGGCAGCATGGTTGAGAGATTCTTATCTGCCGACCACAGTGAGGATGTGGGCTAGGGTCCTGGTCTCATCCTTTCTCCAAAGTTGGATTGGAAAACCAAGCTGAGCGTCTAGTCGTTCGGATGAGCTGATACAGCCAGGTCCGTGTGTGCAGCACGCAATTGGTGCACTGAAAAAAAAACAAAAAAAAGAACCCATGGCGGTACAAGGACCGCCGGGTTGTGGTTTCTGTAAGCCTGTCGAAGACGCTGATCTGGAGAAAACGGCTGCATGTTGCGGTGTGCCAGAGGCGATGGCAACGTCTCCTTTACCGTGGACTAAAAAAAAAAAAAAAAAAAAAAAAAAAAAAAATTAAATAATCGAGATATACCAATAGAACAGCGTTATCACCTCGAATACAGCAATCCATTTATGACGCAAAAAATCCATACCTTTAGATACTAATTTTTAAACGTCATTAGCAGGCCCCCTTTAGCTCTGCAACCAAGTCTACCTACTCTCAAACTGAATATACTTGGTTCGAATCTGCTAACATACTTTTTTTTTTCTTTCCCAAAGCTTAACCCCTAGGCTG
>NC_134910.1:3579886-3624886 GCF_041734735.1 Babylonia areolata | reverse complement strand
AGACAAAATTAGATCAAATAAGTTTATTAATTGGATCTTTTTATCGTCCACCTAACTCCAATGTTAATTACTGGAATTTGATCGAAGAAAGCATACGTAGAGCCAATGACACCACAAACAAATTCTTGATTCTTGGTGATTTTAATACTGATTTCCTAACAATACCATCACCCCACTTAGTAGATATTTTGAATCGCTACCATATTAAGCAGTTAATAAATGAACCAACGAGGATTACCGAAGTAACAAGTTCATGCTTAGATCTTATACTTACTCAAAGCCCCAGTATGATCAAATCAACGGATGTCATGCCTGCTATCTGCAGTGACCATAGTGTACCTTATGTGGTTGTCAAGAATACAGTAGTTAGAGAACAGTCATTTAAAAGAACAATTTTCAATTACAATAAGTTAGATACATATAGATTTTGCAATCTCCTACACCAGGTTAATTGGGATGAAGTGACCAATAATAAAACAATTGACGAAAGTGCGGAAACGTTTTCAAATATTATAATGGATAAAGCAAAGCAATGTATGCCAACGAAGACTATCACTGTACGTCCAAATGATGTCCCTTGGATGACAGATGAAATTAGGCTGCTAATACAGGAACGTAAAATAATTCATAAATTAGCTAAACAAACTAACAAACCAGAAGACTGGCAACAATTTCGGTGTTTTAGGAACTATGTTACATATAGAGAAAAACAAAGACAGCTTCAGTATATCACCAATTTAGAAAATAAGATAACAACTTCATCCAATTTTGGAACAAAAGAATGGTGGAAACTTGTTAAGTCATTTTTGAGAAAGAAAGGTGTTGGGTCAGATGAAATTCCCCCTATTATATCTAATGGTATTGTCTATTATAAAAATAAAGATAAAGCTGATGTTTTTAACAACTTTTTCATTTCACAATCCACTCTTGAAGACAGCGAAAAAGATTTACCTGATATTCCATTCCTAGACTTAGAACTTACAGACATAGCGCTTACTACTTCTGATGTTGAAGGTGTTATTCTAAATCTAAATAAAAATAAAGCGGTAGGGCCAGATCTTGTACATAACAGATTGTTAATTGCCTCATTGCCAGCCATTCTAGACCCACTAACCAGGATTTTCAACAAAAGCCTTCATGAATCAAAATTTCCTCTGGTATGGAAAACAGCACATGTAAATCCTCTGCATAAAAAAGCTTCGAAGGAACTTTGTAGTAATTACCGTCCAATCTCTTTGCTTAGCTGTGTTGGTAAAGTCCTTGAGAGATGCATCCATAAGCAAGTTTACAAGTTTTTTTCATCAAATCATATTTTATCTCCTTCCCAGTCAGGTTTCATTCCTGGTGATTCGACAGTAAATCAGTTGCTCTGTATTTATAATGACTTATGCTCATCTTTTGATAATGGAGTCACAACCCAGGCTGTGTACTTTGATATATCTAAAGCTTTTGATCGAGTTTGGCATAAGGGACTTCTTCTGAAGTTAAGAGCGAATGGCATACGAGGCAAATTACTTGACTGGTTTTCCGATTACCTCTCTAACCGTATCCAAGCAGTTGTTATAAAGAGTGATAAGTCTGATTACAAAGGAATACCCGCAGGTGTTCCTCAAGGCTCTGTACTTGGTCCACTATTATTCCTTATCTATATCAATGATATTGTATACGACATCCATTCAAACATTAAGCTATTTGCAGATGATACAAGTATGTCCTTAGCACTAAATAACCCAAACATCCGTGCACAAACACTCAATTCTGACTTAGAAAAGATAGATTCTTGGGCTAAGCGATGGAAAGTCAAATTTAATGAGGGGAAAACAGAGTTATTAAATTTTTCTCGAAACACTGACACAATTTTACCTCTTACTTTTGGCATCACACCATTACAAAGTACAGACACACATAAACATCTAGGCGTCATACTCCAAAACAACTGTAAATGGGAGGAACATATTAAAAGTATAATCAATGCTGTAACTATGTTGGTTTCTTGTCTTAAGACGTATAAGTACAAGTTAAATAGGAGAGCATTAGAAATCATGTACAAATCATTCATATTACCACATTTTGACTATGCTGATATTGTTTGGGATAATTGCACAGATGCACAATCAGATTCTCTGGAAAATTTACAGCTTGATGCATTAAGAACCATAACTGGAGCTGTTCGTGGGACAAGCCACCAAAAAATATACCAAGAATCAGGGTTCTGTACACTTAAGGAAAGAAGGAAAAGACACAAACTTGTGCATTATTTCAAGATGGTTAACGGTCTATGCCCTAACTACCTAAATGGTCTTGTTCCTGGTCTTGTTTCAGACAATAACCCTTACCATAGACGCAGGTCATTGGAACGCACCGTACCAAGATTTCACACCGAACTCTATCGGAAATCATTCATACCATCTACTACTTATCTCTGGAATTCTCTACCTGATTATGTTAAAACCAGCAATTCCTTAAGCCAGCTTAAACATTACCTATGTGCTAACGATGCTGTAGTGCCTAGCTATTACTACTATGGTAAACGGAAGGAACAAATCATTCACTGTCGACTTCGTCTAGGGATTAGTGACTTAAGAGAAGATATGTTCAACAGACATTTAATAAACGACCCACTTTGTGCTTGTGGCACTGCAAGCGAAACTGCTGAACATTATTTATTATTTTGTCAAGACTTTCATATGGCTCGGGCAAACACAATCTTAAATTTATCTCCAAACTACATTCACGTTAAAATTCTGTTGCATGGAGATCCTGTTCTCCAAAATCATACAAATATATTCATATTTCAAACTGTCCACCAGTTTATCTCCGATTCAAATAGATTTTAGCTTAGAAAGTATTGTGAAGAAAGAATACAACATGATTCTATTCGTAAAATATATGTTGAATTTTTTGACTGACCAAATATTCAAGGTGAATGGATTGGCCAATGATCTGTTAGAATTTCTCCTCTCCCCTCTGTTCCCCCTCCTCCACCACCTTACCCTCCATTCTTCTAAATTTTCTTCTTCTTCTTCGTGTTTTTCTTCTATTAGGCCAATTACTTTGGTGATAACAAATTTAATCTCATGTTAATATTGATATTAGCATTATTTTACTATATTATGTACTGTTTGTTTATTTGTTTTATTTCATCATTACATTACTTACTGTTTATGCATGTTATTTCATACAAGTCATAATATGGTTCATCTGCCGTCATGATAAAATTGAAGTGCAACGTTGTGAGCACAGTATAAGCTTTAAGCTTGTTGATGCTCTTTTGTCATTCAATGCATTGTAATCATGTGTATTGTTGAATAATTAAAGTTTATTTAAACCAAAACGTTACAGTGAATAAATACATTACTGTGGATTTTTGTTTGATTGTTTCTTCTAAAGCTGTAAAATTTCTGTATGTTCATTGATGTTGTACCACAATGTGGCCGGCCCTCGCAAACTGAAATCACGATCAAGATGTGTGAGTGTGTGTGTGTGTGTGTGTGTGTGTGTGTGTTCAGATAACACTGCCTCACAGACCATCACTGGCAATACGGCGAGCGCTGTTTCATCTTCCGTGACGTCACCCGCTGACCACACATCCGCTGACACCACCTCCAACACCACCACCACCACCACCCCTACTGCCCCCACTACCTCCAACACCACCACCACCACCACCCCTACTGCCCCCACTACCTCCAACACCACCACCACCACCTCCCCCACTACCACCCCCACTACCATCACCACCGGCACCGCCTCCACCATCCCCGTCAATACCACCTCCACCTCCACCCCTACCACCACCAGTCAACAAGGGCCGACACCACCCAGGACCACCACCACCACCACCACCACCACCACCACCGTCCGCATCCCGCACCGTTTCCGCTCGTGCTCGTGCCTGAGAGTGACGAACGCGACGTCACCTTCACCGCCGCCGCCGTCGGTTGTGGCGGAGATACGAGCCGCGTACGCCAACATGACGGTGGACAAACACGGCACCGCCGCCTTCGCTAGAAGGAAGAACTCGGCCCGGGACGAGCGCCTGAGCTCCGCGGCTTTCGGAGTCGTGTGCCTGGCCCTTGTGGCGTCCTTCCTGGGCCTGTTCCTGGCCGCTGACCTCCTGTCCGTCGTGGCCTTTATCCTGGAGCTGCTCCAACGGCCAGGAAAGGGCCATGGCCACGGGAAGAAGGAGGAGAAGGAGGAGGAGGAGGAGGAGGAGAAGGACGAGGAGAAGACAGCGGCAGAAGCAGCAGCGACTGCTGACGGCGAACGCTGTTGCTGATGAGTGATGGCGGCGTTTGCTGCAAGGAAGAAGGGTGTTGTATTGTTCTGCATTGTATTGCTTTGTGCTCAAACTGTGAGTAATGTGACCCCCTCAAAAAAGAAAAGAAAAAAAAAAATTGACTGTCATTGCACGTAACACGTACGTGTATAGTGGCGTCACTGATTACGTCATCAGAAGAAGGGAATCAACTCTGGAAGGCTGAAAATTCACACAGTTTATCTAGAGTAGTATATCTCCAGATTGCTTTCTCAGTTTTGGGCTTTTTTTGTTTGTTATTGTTTTATGATTTGAAACATCACTTTCTACTGTCCTCCCCCCTCCCCTCCTTCACCCGCCCCATGAAGGGGTTTTTAAGCATATCATTTTGTATTGTGATTTGATGAAGCCTTTTTACCTGCACAAGAGTGTGTGTCATCATAAGTAACTGAGAACATTGATGTGTTTTTTTTTTTCCTTATTACTTTTTTTGTAACTGTTTTTGCATATTTGATTCAAATTCCACCCCACCCCGCACATTATTTTTCTCGGTTTGTTGTGTTGTGTTGTCATCATCATGGCCTGGCTTCGCTGACGAAGATCTAGGAAGGGCGTTGTCCACGTCTGATGCAGGCACGCTCATGGCTGACAAGGCCAATGCGGGAAAAGCAGAGTCGGCCGCAGCGGTTGCAAGGGAAAGTCTGGTCTGGGTTCGCGGCTGCAGCGTCGTGGTTCTTCCTCCTTCTGCGTTTGTCCGCAAGGCTGGCCCTGCGGTTGTTTTCGAAGGAGGAGACAGCTTGGTGGATGGTGCGTCGCCAGGTCTCTCGATCAGCGGCTACTGCGGACCACTGGCGATGGTCAATGTGACAGGCACTGAGAGCTTTCTTCAAGGAGTCTTTGTATCTCTTCTTGGGTGCTCCTCTGTCACGGTGGCCAGTGGACAGTTCGCCATACAGCGCGATCTTGGGCAGGCGGTGGTCCTCCATCCTGGACACGTGCCCTGCCCAACGTAGCTGGGTCTTTAGCAGCACTGCCTCGATGCTGATAGTCTTTGCCTGCTCCAGGACCTCGACATTTGTGATGTAGTCACTCCAGTGGATGCTGAGGATGGTGCGAAGGCAGCGCTGGTGGAAGCGATCAAGCAGTCGTATGTGGTGCCGGTAGGTGACCCAGGTTTCGGAGCCATACAACAGGGTGGGCAGTACAACAGCTCTGTACACGCTGATCTTTGTGTCTTTCTTCAGGTGTTTGTTGTTCCACACTCTCTTGTACAGCCTGCCGAATGCGCTGTTTGCCTTTGCAAGTCTGTTGTCGATCTCCTTGTCGATCTTGGCGTCAGACGAGATGGTGCAGCCTAGGTAGCTGAACTGGTGGACCGACTTCAGCTCGGTCTCACCGATGTTGATGTGAGGAGCGTGGAATTCTTCCCGTGGGGCAGGCTGGTGGAGAACTTCCGTCTTTTTCAGACTGACTTCTAGGCCGAAGAGCTGCGCAGCCTCTGCGAAGCAGGACGTTATACGCTGCAGGGCCGCTTCTGTATGGGCGACGAGGGCAGCATCGTCGGCAAACAGAAGCTCTCTGATGAGTTGCTCCAGTGTCTTGGTGTGGGCCTGTAGCCGCCTCAGGTTGAATAGGCTGCCATCAGTGCGGTATCTGATGAAGATACCGTCGTCGTCGCCAAGATCTTCAGTGGCCTGTTGGAGCATCATGCTGAAGAAGATCGTGAAGAGGGTCGGCGCGAGGACACAACCTTGTTTCACTCCATGGATGACCATGCTGAGGAATTTTGGGGGGCATCCTAGACGTTTCATGATCTCCCACAGACCTTTTCTGCTCACGGTGTCGAAAGCTTTCGTGAGATCGACGAATGTCGCATACAGTCCTTTGTTCTGTTCCCGACATTTTTCTTGTAGCTGTCTGAGAACGAAGACCATGTCAGTGGTGCCTCTGTTGGTTCTAAAGCCACACTGACTCTCTGGGAGATGTTCTTCGGCGATAGTAGGCACCAGCCGATTTAGGAGGACTCTGGCGAGGATCTTGCCTGCGATGGACAGCAGAGTTATCCCCCTGTAGTTGGAGCAGTCCGACTTTTCTCCCTTGTTTTTATACAGGGTGATGATGACTGCGTCACGGAGGTCCTGTGGTAGTTTGCCTTGCTCCCAGCAGCAGACAAAGAGGTTGTGGAGTTTGGAGTGTAGTGCTGGGCCTCCATTCTTCCACGCCTCCGGCGGAATTCCGTCAACCCCTGCTGCCTTGCCACATTTCAGCTGTTCAATGGCCTTGACAGTCTCTTCTAGGGTTGGTAGCTCGTCCAGTTGTAATTTCACTGGCTGTTGTGGGATGCGGAGAATTGCCGAGTCTTGAACCGTGCGGTTGGCGCTGAAGAGGGCCTGGAAATGTTCCGACCACCTGTTCAGGATCGACGTCTTGTCTGTGAAGAGCGCCTGGCCATCTGCGCTGCGCAAAGGACTCTGGACCTGGTATGAGGGACCGTACACCGCCTTCAAGGCTTCGTATAAGCCCCGGTAGTCACCAGTGTCTGCACAAAGCTGAGCCCTCTCTGCCAGGTTGGTCCACCACCCATTTTGAATCTCACGAAGCTTGCGCTGGAGGTTGCTGCATATGAGCCGGAAGGTTGCTTTCTTCACCGGACAAGACGGTTGTGCAAGGTGAGCCTGGTGGGCTGATTTCTTCTTCGCCAGCAATTCTTGGATCTCCTGGTTGTTTTCGTCAAACCAGTCCTTGTTCTTTTTCGACGAGAACCCTAGGACTTCTTCAGAGGACTGCAGGATGGCTGATTTCAGCTGTGCCCATAGTGCTTCTGGAGAGGGGTCTGTGGGGCAACTGGGGTCTTCAAGTTTGTCCTGAAGCTTCGCCTGGAATTCAGCTTTCACTTCAGCTGACTGAAAGTTGCCGACCTGGAATTTCTTCCTAGGAGCTCCTCCTTTCTTTGGTTTGGGCTTGAAGTGGAGCCTGAGCTTGCTGCGGACGAGGCGGTGGTCAGTATGACACTCCGCGCTGGGCATCACTCGGGTGTGTAGGACGTCTCGTACGTCTCTCTGGCGCATCAGGATGTAATCAATGAGGTGCCAATGTTTGGACCGAGGATGCATCCACGTTGTCTTCAGGCTGTCCTTCTGCTGGAAAATGGTGTTGGTGATGGTAAACTGCTGCTCTGCACAGAACTCGAGAAGAAGGCGCCCATTGTCGTTGCAATTACCAACGCCATGCTTGCCAAGGACTCCTTTCCAGGCTTCTGAATCTTGGCCAACTCTGGCATTGAAGTCGCCAAGGATGATGACCTTGTCGTCAGCAGGGGTGTTCTGAACGAGGTTGCGCAGATCAGTGTAAAACTTGACCTTTTCTGTGGGGTCCGCTTGGAGGGTTGGAGCGTACACGCTGAACAGAGTGGCATGCTGTTTGTTCCGTAGTGGGAGGCGCATGGACATAATTCGGTCTGAGTGTCCTGTTGGCAGGTTTTCAAGCTTGGAGGCAATGGTGCTCCTGACCATAAAGCCTACGCCATAAAGGCGTCTCTCGGTCTCTGGCTTGCCTGACCAGTAGAGGGTGTACCCAGCGCCGTGTTCCTGGAGGCTGCCTTTCCCTGCAAAGCGGACTTCGCTGACGGCAGCAATGTCAATGTTCAGTCTCTGAAGTTCGTGTGCGACTAGAGCGGAACGCCTTTCTGGGTGGTTGCTGTCTGCAGAGTCGCGCATGGTTCGGATGTTCCAGCATGCTACCTTTAGTCCTTTTGCACCTAATTGTGAGGCAGGTGCCGGCCTTTTCTTCTCTATTGTTGTTCGACCGCGTTTGGAGATGCCCGTTGACCGCGGCTAGCCAACTGGGGGGTATGGAGATGAGCATTTGTTTGGACCACCTTTTCTAGGCCCCTCTCCGTGTGGAGCAAGCAGTGCTGTCCCTAGAAAAGGCTGCTTGGTCGTTCAGGGTGCTGCCGAGTGATGCTGTCACCTCCGGGTCAACAATCAGGCGACCAATATCCTGAACCGCCTGCATGCAGGATTGGAACTGCGGCTTCCAGTGACATCTTCCACCTGCCGTTTTCGCCCCTTTCCCATCACTACAGGGCTTGGAATAGTTGGTGGCGCGGACGTGGACGTGTCCTTCAAGCCTGCGCAATGGAATTTTTAGGTGGAGTGCAGTGTGCGCAGTACTGGCCCCACCCTTTACACCCGTGGTTCATCTGCCATAGCCTAGCAAGCTGGGACGGTGACAGTGAGGTCCTCAGGTCGTAGGTTTTATATCAGACTGTCCTTGTCCTAGCCTCTGGCTCAAAAACCTTCCTCGGAGGCACGGGGGCGCGGCTACTGAAAGTCGGGACATGGCCATGGACCCAGGGTCAATGCATGTCGAGACTGTCCTGCATTCCTTAGCACTTCATGGGTTTTACTTCAGACTTTTCCTTGTCTTAGATGGACTGCCTTCCCGGGCTGTCGAGCTCCATCTGCCCGCATTTGATTCAAATTCCACCCCACCCCGCACATTATTTTTCTCGGTTTGTTGTGTTGTGTTGTATAACGCTTTTGACACAACAGATTTTTCTGTTTCGAATTCGAACTGCTCTCTCCGGGAGGAGCGCTTTGCCACAGTGCAATTGCTACGATTGTTTGTAATCTGGGTATGATAAGTTAACTGGGATTGTTGAATTGTATTGTAATATTGTATTACTCTTTTGTCACAACAGATTTCTCTGTAGAATTGCTGGCGTCCTCTGCACGCCCTGATCTCGTTTGCCTTCGAGCACGCCAGTTGCTGTATTTATTACCTGAGCATGTCAACTTAAGTATTTCTACCACGGCATGTCGACTGCAGCATTATTACAAGAGCAGGTCGACGGCAGTGTTATTTCTGAAGCATGTCGACTGCAGTATTATTACTAGAGCACCTCAACGGAAGTATTATTACAACAATTTGACTGCAATACAATTACTGGCAAACGCCCCAACCCCCTAAAAAATTCAGACTTGCAACATAAGTAAACATCCCCACCTCCCTAAAAATTCAGACTTGCAACATAAGTAAACATCCCCACCTCCCTAAAAATTCAGACTTGCAACATAAGCAAACGCCCCAACCCCCTAAAAAATTCAGCTTTTCAACATAAGTAAACATCCCCACCTCCCTAAAAATACAGACTTGCAACATAAGCAAACATCCCCAATCCCCTAAAAAAAAAAAAAAAAAAAAAAAAAAAATTCAGACTTGCAACATAAGCAAACATCCCCAACCTCCTAAAAATTCAGACTTGCAACATTAGCAAGCATCCCCAACACCCTAAAAATTCAGACTTTCAACATAAGCAAACATCCCCAACCCCCTAAAAATTCAGACTTGCAACATAAGCAAACGCCGCCACCCCCCTAAAAAAATCAGACATGCAACATAAGCAAACATCCCCAACCCCCTAAAAATTCAGACTTGCAACATAAACAAACGCCCCCAACCGCCTAAAAATTCAGACTTGCAACATAAGCAAACGTCCCCAACCCCCTAAAAATTCAGACTTGTAAGCAAACGCCCCCCAACCTCACTAAAAATTCAGATTTGCAACATTAGCAAACGTCCCCAACACCCTAAAAATTCAGACTTAAAACAAAAACAAACGTCCCCACCCCCCTAAAAATTCAGACTTGCAACATAAACAAACGCCCCCAACCCCCTAAAAATTCAGACTTAAAACAAAAACAAACGTCCCCACCCCAAAAAAAATCCAGACTCGCAACATAAGCAAACGCCCCCCACCTACCTAAAAATTCAGACATGCAAAATAAGCAAACGCCCCCAACCCCCTGAAAATGTCACAGGAGCAGACCCAAACCATCCAGCCTGCAAGGCAGTCACAGTGCCCACATCACACAGCAGCAGGCTACTCCTCTCACACAGCAGCAGGCTACTCCTCTCACACAGCAGCAGGCAACTCCTCTCACACAGCAGCAGGCTACTCCTCTCACACAGTAGCAGGCTACTCCTCTCACACAGTAGCAGGCAACTCCTCTCACACAGTAGCAGGCTACTCCTCTCACACAGTGACATTCACAAGGTAGTTACGGTCAAGTGAAAATGAGGAGAAAAAAAAAGAAGAAAAAAAAGAAGACGACGACGACGACGACGAAGAAGAAGAAAAAGACGACGACGACATTACTGTCCATGGAAAGCTTTTACATTTGTAAAAAAAATAAATGTTGTGTCATATCATTTGTCTGGAATGTGTACATGGTGTTTTTTTTGTGACATGTTTATGGATAGCAAAATCCATGTGCTGAAATATATTTGGCATAAGGTACCATTGTGGGGTTCTCGAGGAAAAAAAAAAAAAAAGAAAGGGAGAGAAAAAAACCAAAAAAAACCCCAACAACAACAAAAAAACGATGAAAGATTGTAAAGGCATGAGCATGATTTTACAGGATGACTAATATTATGGCCCAACACTCGGCTTATATCACAGATTGACATAAGTTTACATTTGGGCCAACAGTAAAGTGAGAGCTGTATTATCAATGGTTTCTCCAGTCAATGGGAAACCATTTACAGCTTAGTCTTTTGTGAAGGACTATGACTCTCAAACTAGGAGGCAAAATTGCACTGGCTCTTAGTGCTGCAGCCTTGTGGGCTAGTTGGCCTTTGGGAACCATCCCAATGCCGACTGTCCTAAAACCCTCTTGGCCGAGAGAGTGGGGATGTAACTTGGGCAAGACACTCTCCACTATAATCAAATTCTAGCCCGAACAGTCGGAACAGCAGTTGCCTCCTCTGCTGTTCTGATGGTCATAGTCGGACACAACTGACTATATATATATATATATATATTTTTATTGTTCAAGCGACGAAGCACAACATTATTTTCACACCAAGAAATGAAATGACCAGTTTAATAGCAAATATATTAAAAACAAATCACAAAGAACAACCCCCCAAAACAAACAAAACAGCAACAACAACAAAAAAAAAAGTTGATGGACGGAATTTTCCTGAAAATACCAAATACATGCATCACAGATCATTGAAATACAAAATAAATAAATAAAAATTCCATGGACAAATACAAATCAGTCATATCAGAATTCTCAAGGTAAATATGTTCTTCAACTCCAAAATCTAATTATAAATCACAAAGGTAATATAAGTATGTTCCATAACTCTCAAATCTAGCCATAGATCGAAACGGTTCTAAAGATTACATTCCAAGACTCTGAAACCTAGCTATAAATCGCAGTGGGGTGTATATATATATAATTATATGACAAAAAATAAACACAATATAAAATTAAAGATTACATTCCAAGACTCAAACCTGGCCATAAATTGCAATGGGGTGTGTGTGTGACAAAACATAAACGCAATAAAAAAAACTTTGTTTTTATAATGCATCAGTCATAAAAAGTTTATTAATCCGCTTTTTTGTCGTTGTTGTTGTTGGGGGGGGGGGGGGGGGGGGGGGGGGGGGGGGGGGGGGGGGGGGGGGGGTTACGTTTACCTCGTATGCACACGAGTGGGCTTTTACGTGTATGACCGTTTTTACCCCGCCATATAGGCAGCCATACTCCGCTTTGGGGGATGTGCACTAGCAGGTCTGCACATATGTTGACCTGGGAGATGGTAAAAATCCCCACCCTTTACCCACCAGGCGCCGTCACCGTGATTCGAACCTGGGACCCTCAGATTAACAGTCCAACGCTTTAACCACTCAGCTGTTGCAATCCATATCATCATCAATGCAAGGAGAGTTGATGAGAAAAAAAAAAAACACACAAAAAAACTTGAAAAATTCCTGAAAATCTAAAATCCTCGAAGCCTGTCAGTTCCAGAGGTATTAAACTATTTTTTTTCTTTCTTTCAGTTTTTATTATTATTTTTTTATTTTTTTTCTAAATGACCCTTGCATTACAGGGATTTTCTGGTCTCCCAATTCAATATTTGAATCGCTCAATGTGTTTAAAAACATTATAAACAAAAACAAAAACAAAACATGAGGAAACAAACATGGGAGATATATATATGTGTGTGTGTGAAATAACACTTTGATCTGTTACCAGTGTTGAGCCTCACAAACGATTAACTACGTGCTAGTCAGGATTTCATAATGCACACACTCCAGTACACAAACACATCAACAAGTGCTCCGTGTATCCAGCTATTTCAGCATGCGTGTAGGCAGGCAGGCGTGCGCGTGTGTGTGTGTGTGCGCGCATAAACGTGCAGATGAGTGCAGACAGTGGGGGGGTAGAGGTGGGGTGGGGTATGGATTTCTCAATGTTTCGCAAATATCTTTATCAAACAATAGTGCGCGCAAAGTCAGTGTGCGTGTGGGTGTGTATGCGAGTATGTAATGTGCATGAGTGCATGCGTGTGATTGTATCTGTGTGTGCATGTGTGAGTATGTAATGTGCATGAGTGAGTATGTAATGTGTGTGTGTGTGCACGCAAATACTGAGCACGGTTCAGCAGGACGCCGGTGCCTAGGAATCAGAGAGGGAGTGCTGAAAGATGCTGTCCATCTGTTCCAACTTCTTCCCCAGAATCAGGTACATCTGCACCGACAAAGCGCACACACAGTTCAGCACCAAGTAAGTACATCTGTACCGACCGACAGTTCAGCACCAAGTACATCTGCACCAACACAACACACACAGTTCAGCACCAAGTAAGTACATCTGTACCGACCGACACAGCATGCACACAGTTCAGCACCAAGTACATCTGCACCAACACAACATACACAGTTCAGCACCAAGTAAGCACACCTGCACCGACAGCACACAAAGAGTTCAGCACCAAGTACATCTGCACTGGCACAGTACACACAGTTTAGCACCAAGTAAGTACATTTGCACCAACACAGTACACACAGATTACAGCACCAAGTAAGTACATCTGCATCGACACCGCACATATAGTTCAGCACAAAGTGATAAGCGCAATGGCACCACAGATTACAGACAGCATGAAAATACATGTACCAAACAACTCTGTCACACACCTGTGTCTACCTGTCATTCACATGCGTCTACCTGTCACACACACGTGTCTACCTGTCTACCTGTCGCACACCTGTGTCTACCTGTCACACACAACACTGTCTACCTGTCGCCCACCTGTGTCTACCTGTCACCCCCCCACACACCTGTGTCTACCTGCCACCCCCCCACACACCTGTATCTACCTGTCACCCCCCACACACCTGTATCTACCTGTCACTCCCCCACACACACACCTGTGTCTACCTGTCACCCCCCCCCACACACACCTGTATCTACCTGTCACCCCCCCCACACACACCTGTATCTACCTGTCACCCCCCCCACACACACACCTGTGTCTACCTGTCACCCCCCACACACCTGTATCTACCTGTCACCCCCCACACACCTGTGTCTACCTGTCACCCCCCACACACCTCTATCTACCTGTCACCCCCCCCACACACACACCTGTATCTACCTGTCACCCCCACACACACACACCTGTATCTACCTGTCACCCCCCACACACCTGTGTCTACCTGTCACCCCACACACACCTGTATCTACCTGTCACCCCCCACACACCTGTATCTACCTGTCACCCCCCCCACACACACACCTGTATCTACCTGTCACCCCCCCCCACACACACCTGTGTCTACCTTCACCCCCCACACACCTGTGTCTACCTGTCACCTCCCACACACCTGTGTCTACCTGTCACCCCCACACACCTGTGTCTACCTGCCACCCCCCCCCACACACACCTGTATCTACCTGTCACCCCCCACACACCTGTGTCTACCTGTCACCCCCCCACACACCTGTGTCTACCTGTCACCCCACACACACCTGTGTCTACCTGTCACCCCCCCACACACACACCTGTGTCTACCTGTCACCCCCCACACACCTGTGTCTACCTGTCACCCCCCCACACACCTGTATCTACCTGTCACCCCCCACACACCTGTATCTACCTGTCACCCCCCCCACACACACACACACCTGTATCTACCTGTCACCCCCCACACACCTGTGTCTACCTGTCACCCCCCACACACCTGTATCTACCTGTCACCCCCCACACACCTTTATCTACCTGTCACCCCCCCCCACACACACCTGTGTCTACCTGCCACCCCCCCCACACACACCTGTGTCTACCTGTCACCCCACACACACACCTGTGTCTACCTGTCACCCCCCACACACCTGTATCTACCTGTCACCCCCCACACACCTGTATCTACCTGTCACCCCCCACACACCTGTATCTACCTGTCACCCCCCCCACACACACACCTGTATCTACCTGTCACCCCCCCCACACACACACACACACCTGTATCTACCTGTCACCCCCCACACACCTGTATCTACCTGTCACCCCCCACACACCTGTATCTACCTGTCACCCCACACACACCTGTGTCTACCTGCCACCCCACCCCCCCCCACACACACACACCTGTATCTACCTGTCACCCCCCACACACCTGTGTCTACCTGTCACCCCCCACACACCTGTATCTACCTGTCACCCCCCCCCCCACACACACACACCTGTGTCTACCTGCCACCCCCCCACACACACCTGTATCTACCTGTCACCCCCCCACACCTGTATCTACCTGTCACCCCCCACACACCTGTGTCTACCTGTCACCCCCCACACACCTGTATCTACCTGTCACCCCCCACACACCTGTGTCTACCTGCCACCCCCCCCCACACACACACACACCTGTATCTACCTGTCACCCCCCACACACCTGTGTCTACCTGCCACCCCCCCCCCCCACACACACACCTGTATCTACCTGTCACCCCCCACACACCTGTGTCTACCTGTCACCCCCCACACACCTGTGTCTACCTGTCACCCCCCACACACCTGTATCTACCTGTCACCCCCCACACACCTGTGTCTACCTGTCACCCCCCACACACCTGTGTCTACCTGTCACCCCCCACACACCTGTATCTACCTGTCACCCCCCACACACCTGTATCTACCTGTCACCCCCCCCACACACACACACCTGTATCTACCTGTCACCCCCCACACACCTGTGTCTACCTGTCACCCCCCACACACCTGTATCTACCTGTCACCCCCCACACACCTGTATCTACCTGTCACCCCCTCACACACACACCTGTGTCTACCTGCCACCCCCCCCACACACCTGTGTCTACCTGTCACCCCACACACACACCTGTGTCTACCTGTCACCCCCCACACACCTGTATCTACCTGTCACCCCCCCACACACACACCTGTATCTACCTGTCACCCCCCCCCCCCCACACACACACACACACACCTGTATCTACCTGTCACCCCCCCACACACACACACCTGTATCTACCTGTCACTCCCCACACACCTGTATCTACCTGTCACCCCACACACCTGTGTCTACCTGCCACCCCCCCCCCCCCACACACACCTGTATCTACCTGTCACCCCCCAAACACCTGTGTCTACCTGTCACCCCCCCACACACCTGTATCTACCTGTCACCCCCCACACACCTGTGTCTACCTGTCACCCCACACACACCTGTGTCTACCTGCCACCCCACCCCCCCCCCCCCCACACACACCTGTATCTACCTGTCACCCCCCAAACACCTGTGTCTACCTGTCACCCCCCACACACCTGTATCTACCTGTCACCCCCCACACACCTGTATCTACCTGTCACCCCCCCCCCACACACACACACCTGTGTCTACCTGCCACCCCCCCACACACACCTGTGTCTACCTGTCACCCCCCCACACACCTGTGTCTACCTGTCACCCCCCACACACCTGTATCTACCTGTCACCCCCCCACACCTGTGTCTACCTGTCACCCCCCCCCACACACACACACACCTGTATCTACCTGTCACCCCCCACACACCTGTGTCTACCTGTCACCCCCCACACACCTGTGTCTACCTGTCACCCCCCACACACCTGTATCTACCTGTCACCCCCCCACACTCCTGTGTCTACCTGTCACCCCCCCACACACCTGTGTCTACCTGTCACCCCCCCCACACACACACACCTGTGTCTACCTGTCACCCCCCACACACCTGTGTCTACCTGTCACCCCCCCCACACACCTGTATCTACCTGCCACCCCCCACACACCTGTGTCTACCTGTCACCCCCCCACACACCTGTATCTACCTGTCACCCCCCACACACCTGTATCTACCTGCCACCCCCCACACACCTGTGTCTACCTGTCACCCCCACACACACCTGTGTCTACCTGTCACCCCCCACACACCTGTATCTACCTGTTACCCCCCACACACCTGTGTCTACCTGTCACCCCCCACACACCTGTGTCTACCTGTCACCCCCCACACACCTGTATCTACCTGTCACCCCCCACACACCTGTGTCTACCTGTCACCCCCCCCCACACACCTGTATCTACCTGTCACCCCCCCACACACCTGTATCTACCTGTCACCCCCCACACACCTGTGTCTACCTGTCACCCCCCACACACCTGTGTCTACCTGTCACTCACATGCGTCTACCTGTCACACACCTCTGTCTACCTGTCACATACAACTCTGTCTACCTGTCACTCACATGCGTCTACCTCTCATACACCTATGTCTACCTGTCACACACACCTGTATCTACCTATGACATACACACACCTGTCTACCTGTCACACACACCTGTATCTACCTATCACACACACACACCTGTGTCTACCTGTCACACACACCTGTATCTACCTATCACATACACACACACACCTGTGTCTACCTGTCACACACACACACACACACACACACACACACCTGTATCTACCTATCACACACACACACCTGTGTCTACCTGTCACACACACCTGTATCTACCTATCACATACACACACACACCTGTGTCTACCTGTCACACACACACACACACACACACCTGTGTCTACCTGTCACACACACCTGTCTACCTATCACACACACACACACCTGTGTCTACCTGTCACACACACCTGTGTCTACCTGTCACACACACACACACCTGTGTCTACCTGTCACACACACACACACACACACACACACACACACACACACACCTGTGTCTACCTGTCACACACACCTGTATCTACCTATCACATACACACACACCTGTGTCTACCTGTCACACACACACACACACACACACACCTGTGTCTACCTGTCACACGCACACACACACTCACTCACCTGTGTGTACAACTTCTCCCTGTACCTCCTCTCCATGGCCTCTCCTTGCTCCTGGGAGAGCGGGGAGTGTGGAGGGGAGGTGGGGGTGGAGGTGCGGGGCTCGGGACCCCCTCCGCCCCCGGGGGGTCGGGAGGGCGCGGCCTTCTTGGCCACGGAGGGGGTTGGGGCCTTGGCCTTGGGCTCCGGCTTGGGCGTCTGTGGTGGAGAGAGAGAGAGAGAGAGAGAGAGAGAGAGAGAGAGAGAGAGAGAGAGAGAGAGAGAGAGAGAGTATAATAATAATTATCTCACTGAATATTTTCCTTTTATACTCGTAGCATTGAAATGTTTCACTTTATCTTAAAATGGTTTTTTTTGGGGTTTTTTTTTGTTTTGTTTTTTGTTTTCTTACCTAAATGTTTTCTTTTAACATTATAGTTCATATGTACGCTGTGATCAAGAAAGGGTGTGCCAGTTGCTCATTCGTTTTTCGGTTTTATCTGTTGATAAGCATTTGTCTTTTTAAATGTTATCATTATCTTACTGAATATTCTCCTTTTTATAATGATTGAAACGTACACATACACGCGCGCGTGCGCGCGCACGCACGCACGCACGCTCAACACGCAGGCATACACACGCACGCGCGCGCGCGTGCGCACGCACAAAACGATGCATGCACACGCACGGACACACACGCAACACACACACAGTTGTTACACTCTGAATCATAATGTAATAGTATCTTATCCACATGTTTTTCTTTTTACATAATAATTGATGTGTGCATGGTGATAAGTGAAGGGTGTGTCAGTTTTTTTTTTTTTTTTTTTTTTTTTTTTTTTTTTTTTTTTGCTGACGGGCATTTTATTTTAAGTGAGCCTAAAGAAAATTTTCTGTTTTTTTGGTTGAAGCAGATAATAAAGTATTTTGAACTGAATTGAATTGAAGTACAGGTCTTGGGTCAGGTGTCTGTAAGCAGGCGGTGAGTCTCGCCTTCTTATGCGCACGCACACACGCACGGACGCACACGTGCATGTGCACACTGACGCACTTCGAAGACAGACAAACATGTGCACATACACACTGGCATACACACACACACACGAATTATGCCACCTATATATACACACACAACACACAACACATAACTCACAGACTGACAGACAGACAAATCCAACACGCACGCACACACACACACACACACACACACACACTCACAAAACAACAAACAAAAACAACATCACACACAAACACACACACACACATCACACACACACACGCAAACACAGACACTACCTCTTTCCCAGGTTTCCCGGCCTTAGCGTCTTTAGCAGCAGCAGCAGCCGGCTTTTTATCCTTGGTGGCTTCGGCTTTTCCTTTGTCTGCTGGCCGGCCTGCTTTCCGACTGTCGCCTGCCATGACATGTCACATTTTTGTCAGCACTGCCATGACATGTCACACCTGTGTCAGCACTGCCATGACATGTCACACCTGTGTCAGTACTGCCGTGACATGTCACACCTGTGTCAGTACTGCCATGACATGTCACACCTGTGTCAGTACTGCCATGGCATGTCACACCTGTGTCGGTACTGCCGTGGCATGTCACACCTGTGTCGGTACTGTCATGTCATGTCACACCTGTGTCGGTACTGCCGTGGCATGTCACACCTGTGTCGGTACTGTCATGTCATGTCACACATGTGTCAGTACTGCCATGACATGTCACACCTGTGTCGGCACTGCCATGACATGTCACACCTGTGTCAGCACTGCCATGACATGTCACACCTGTGTCAGTACTGCCATGGCATGTCACACCTGTGTCGGTACTGCCGTGGCATGTCACACCTGTGTCGGTACTGTCATGTCATGTCACACCTGTGTCGGTACTGCCGTGGCATGTCACACCTGTGTCGGTACTGTCATGTCATGTCACACATGTGTCAGTACTGCCATGACATGTCACACCTGTGTCGGCACTGCCATGACATGTCACACCTGTGTCAGCACTGCCATGACGTGTCACACCTGTGTCAGCACTGCCATGACGTGTCACACCTGTGTCAGTACTGCCATGACATGTCACACCTGTGTCAGCACTGCCATGACGTGTCACACCTGTGTCGGCACTGCCATGACATGTCACACCTGTGTCGGCACTGCCATGACGTGTCACACCTGTGTCGGCACTGCCATGACATGTCACACCTGTGTCGGCACTGCCATGACGTGTCACACCTGTGTCGGTACTGCCGTGACATGGCACGATGATGATGACAACTGACATACTGAATGTCAGAAAAAACAACCCCCCCCCCCCCCCCCTCAACATTTCCAAGTTGTCAAAAGACTGATCCATAATTGTCGCATCATGTCTGCTGTTAAAACACATCAGGCTTGCTCGCCCACTTCTCTTTCTGGGTGCCCTAACTAAGGGCAGAAAACTCTGGTCAAGAATAAACTTACGTGTAAATCTTTTTGTTGTTGTTGTTTTGGTTGGTTTTTTTTTTTTTTTTTGTTGTTGTTGTTGGTTTGTTTCCCCCTTGCAATGAAGGTCATAGTTATTTGACTAGAAAACACATAATTATACCAAATTCCAGAACACATCATCACCATAAAAAAACAACAAAAAAAAAACAAAAAAAAACCACCACGTAACCAGTTTCCATCAAAATAATTAGTGACACAAAGCGTACTCATAAACATTGACTTGATCACTTCACATATGTTGTATCATTCATTTTTGCAAGGGATTTTCCTTTTGCATACCTCCCCCCTCTCCCTACCACACACACACACACACACACACACACACACACACTTGTAATCACCCACTTCCATACACCCCCTCCCTCCCCTCACTTGCACACTCATACCAATACACGTAAACATTTTATATGCAAACAAACACAATTCAGGAAAAGGGAATGAGAATATCTTCCACGATACATGATACTTTTTTTTTTCTTTCTCAAGACCCGACTAAGCGCGTTGGGTTATGCTGCTGGTCAGGCATCTGCTTGGCAGATGTGATGTAGCGTGTATGGATTTGTCCGAACACAGTGACGCCTCCTTGAGCTACTGATACTGATAGTGATACTAAACTGAACGACGATTCTGAGTACTCTCCCTCTTCACACTCCCTAGCTGGTGCCACACAATTTCACCAAACATGCTATTTGACCCTGTCTCTCTCTTTTTTTTTTTTTTTTTCTTCTTCTTTTTTTCCCCCAATCATCAACAACAGAAGATCTTTTTTTCATTTCATCCTGAATAAAATCATCAAATTCTGAATCAAAATAATTTCCACACTCCATTTAGGATCTCGTCCTGAAACTGTGTTGCGGTCAGCTTCTGACGTTTTTTTGGCTATACTGACCTGAGACAACGAAAAACAAACAAACACACACACACACACACACACACACACACACACACACAATCATTCAATCATGCAGGACAGAACTGACACATGATGACTCTACTAAAAATCATATTTCAGTCAATTCATTTTGCTGGACGTCTGTGTGCTTAGAAACCAGATCTGATGCTTGAGCTGAGCAGTTTTGTGATGATGTAAGTCAGGAAGAAAATGTTAACAGCGTGTTAACAGTGATCCTGGTGCTGTAGCCCTCGTTTGCAAAACAAAATAAACACACACACACACACACACAAGAAAAATAAAAGTGCCAACTAGCTTTGTGACGCAGTTTGGTAGAAAATGTCATCAACTGCTCTCATGGTGACCTCAGTTTCGATACCCCTCCACTTCCGTGCTTGGGGTGAGTCCTGTCAATGTCGTCAGTGTCGGCAGATTCAAGGGGGGCTGTTGTTTGAAGGACGTGGTAGCGGTCTCCACTCGGGGGGGGGGGGGGGGGGGGGGGGGGGGACGCTTACTCAGTCTGGCTCCGCGACTGAGCCATTGTTGTCGTTAGTGGGGGGCTTAGTAGGTGGTGGTGTCCTGAGTACGTTAAAATAGAACAGGCACCACTGAACACCACCGAAGTGACTCAGCAGCAATGCAGGGTCTCCTCTGGTGTGTGGCCTCCTGGCGACCTAACATCGATGGTTCCCTGTGGACTGCCGACGCTGGAACTGCGACGGACGAACCCGGGTGTGGCCGTGTATAGGGGGGAATCTAAATGAGCGGCGTGGGAGTAATGCCACTGAAACGGTGCAGATGATGGGGCAGCAAAAAAAAAAAAAAAAAAAAAAAAAAAGTCATCAAAGCTTGAACAGTGACCCAGAAGCTGTGTCGGACAACAACAACAACAACAAAACTGAAAGAAAACAAAAAGTGCCAATTGGTGTAATTTTGATAATCTATGACTGCAAGTGTGGCCATTCATTATTTTGTGAACAGCGCCGGTTAGTATCATCACCCTGATAAATGAAAGATGAAATCACTTTTAAACAACATCCCCCCCCCCCCACCCAAGCCCCTGGGTGCACATGTGATTTATCTTGGTGGGGGACAGATAAACAGAAATAAGATTGTGCTTTGTGATTTGTGATTTTTGTGTGTGCGTGCATTGTTAAAATTAAAATAAAAAAGGCAAAAGAAAGTGAATAATGAAAATCAACAACAACAATAAAAATAACCAACAACAAATACGTGAAATGCTCACTTGAACGAACGCGTCCTGCTGAAATTGAAACAGAAGACGACATCCCATTGAATTCTGTTTTTTGTTTGTTTTGTTTTGTTGTTTTTTGGGGGGGGAGGGAGGGGGGGGCGGGGTGTGTGTGTGTGTTATTCAGCTCGGTGCACAAATACTTCATGAAGTATTGCACATGGCAAGGCCCACTGTTGTAACACAGAATGAATTTCTAAAATGACTTCTTCTTCTGCTGGGTATCTTCACGTTTCAACAACTCCGCAAACACAAATACGAATAACGGGATCTTTAACATGCGTATTTGATCTCCTGCATGTAAGCGTGTACATGACACGACTGGGAAGATCCGACAGAACCTACCTCCACTCTTACTCCATCAATGTTGGGATCAAACCCAGGAGGATCCTCAGATCCAAAGTCCAACACCGTAACCACTTCGCATATTGTGTCAGTATTTCAAGACCTTAATAACTCTCTCCATACGAACGGCGAAAGAGACGACGTTAACAGCGTTTCACCCCAATAACCACCATCAAAATATTACCAGCGGAAGGCTCTTACACTGAAGAGGTGAATGTTGACAAAGAATACCACAATTCTGACGACGGAAGCTAAAGGTTGGGTCATTCAGACACCCACTGGACATCCGAGGGGTCTGTGTAGAGGAGAAGAGAGGACTGGCCGTACTGAGTGAGTTAAAAAAGGAAAAAAGACCAGTGTCTGACTGCTGACATCATGACAAAATGTCAACGCTCACACAGCTCCAGCGGGTTTGGATATTGCAGAAGGAGAATGTCACGACAGAAATCAACTATCCACTGGGTTCTTCTCACGTCTCGTGACTTTATTCTCTCTGTGACTTCTAAATGATTATTCAAGGTGTTTGTTTTTTCGTTTTTTTTTTTTTTTTTCTTTTTTTTTTTGTTTTTTTTTTTTTTGGTTGGTTTTTTTTTTTCTCTGTGTGTGTTTATCTATTCACTTGCTGATATATCTATCCATCTATCTACCTGTGTGTGTGTGTGTGTGTGTGTGTGTGTGTGTGTGTGTGTGTGTGTGTGATTTTTTTAAATACATTTTATTCCTTCAGTTGGTGGCTGTAGGTAGATGTTCCCATCAAATGAATATACCTGAGCTTTCTATGAACTCTTTTTTTTTTCTTTTTTTTTTTCTGAAGACAACCTCAACTAAAATCTTAAAACGCTTGAGCGTTTGTTTTTTGTTTTTGTTTTTGTTTTTTTTAAGGGTTTGTTAGGGATATATGCCCTAGACTAATCTGCACACCCCCAATACACGCCCACCTCCCCCCACAGCCCAAACCCCCAATACAAACACACAAAAATTCACACACACACATACACACACACGCACATGCCCACAAAGCCAAAACTAGCTCTAATACTCACACACACACACACACACACACACACACACACACACACATATATATATATATATATATATATATATATATATATATATATATATATATATATATATATATATATATATATATATATATATATAAACCCAAGAAAAACACAACAAATACAAAATACAAAATACACACACACACACACACACACACACACACACACACACACACCACCACCACCACCAGCTATTTAACAAGTCTCCGTCAATCAACCAGCAGGTTACACAAACCGCACAACAAGCACCTCACCAACGCCGGGCAGCAGCAGCACTAACGTGTTAACACACCCACACAGCCTCCATCACCACAACTACCACCACACACCCATCATAAACAAGCAAACAAACTGACAAACGCTCTCTCTCTCTCTCTCTCTCTCTCTCTTTGCACACTTGCAGCCGTGAGCTGGCACTGGTCTACTCTGATGCTACCCTGCTGACACACACTGCACAAGCCAAACTTGTCACTGGCGGCGCTCAAGAAGCGTACTACGTCACAACAGTCCCTGCGCTGTTCTCAGTTTTTTTTTTTAGGATCTTGTTCACACCCCCTCTCTCTTAAAGCAATGACAAAAAAAAAAAAAAAAAAAAAGCAAAAAAAAAGCATGCGTGTCACACACAGACACGCACTAAATCACACATGCACCTGTACACAAATGCTCACATATTCTCATACACATGTGCATACGAATGTGCACACACACACACACACACACACACAAGTACACAAACACACACACATATGTGCAAAAAATGACTAAAAACAACAACAAACAAACAAAAAACCAACAACCAAAAACAAAAACCACCAAAAAACTATTTAAAAAAAAAACATAACCCTTACAGATTCCTCCTTTCCCAAGACTTTAGATCAATTTATCAGTTTTTCCTCCTCTATAATTTATTTGTTTATTTGTTGTTGTTGTTTTTTGAAGTTTGATAAAACACATTCTGATCCTTGAAATAACCTCAACCACCCAAATACAAAAACTCACTCCACACCCACCATTTCAAACCAACCCATCCATCATCCCCCCCCAAAAAAACACAACAACAACAAACAACAACAACAACAACAAAAAACAAAACCAAACCACAAAGCACCAGCCTGGTAGCAACACCTGCCACACACACACACATACACACACACACACACACACACACACACACACATAAAGCACTAGTCAAGCTACAGGAGAGGCCCAGGCTCAACACGGGGGAGGGGTCTGGCAGACTGCACTCTGCATCTCACCAGAATCAGACATGGTGGTGGTGCGACTCCGCTTCTGACCTGCCCTGACGTCTCTTCTGTCCACACTCTGGTCTTTTGAGTGGGATTTAAACAAACGAAACGAAATGAAACGAAATGAAACAGAATCTTTATCTTAACGTGGGGAAATAGGATCAGGGATTAACGACTCCGCTTCTGACCTGCCCTGGGGTCTTTCCTGTCCACACTCTGGTCTTTTGAGTGGAATTTAAACAAACGAAACGAAATGAAACAGAATCTTTTTCTTAATGTGGGGAAATTGGATCAGGGAATAACGACTCTGCTTCTGACCTGTCCTGACGTCTCTTCTGTCCACACTCTGGTCTTTTGAGTGGGATTTAAACAAACGAAACGAAACGAAATGAAACAGAACCTTTATTTTAACGTGGGGAAATAGGATCAGGGATTAACGACTCCGCTTCTGACCTGCCCTGGAGTCTTTTCTGTCCACACTCTGGTCTTTTGAGTGGGATTTAAACAAACGAAACGAAACAAAACGAAATAAAACAGAACCTTTATTTTAACATGGGGAAATAAGATCAGGGATTAACGACTCCGCTTCTGACCTGCCCTGGAGTCTTTTCTGTCCACACTCTGGTCTTTTGAGTGGGATTTAAACAAACGAAACGAAACGAAATGAAACAGAATCTTTATCTTAACCTGGGGGAAAAGTCCAGTTTTAGAGTTACGCATGCGTTTGAATGACTGGTGCGAGAGCGCTTTGATTTGTCTCTGCACAAGATTCAGCACTATATAAATATAATAATAATAATAATCATTATTATTATTATTATCATTATTAAATATGATCAGTGATTAACATGCCTTTTTCTTTCTTTTTTTGGTCTTTTATGTGCACGTAATTTTTCTTTAGATACCAAAATTTTGAGATATCATCACCCAATATAAAACCGGTCTGTTCTAGCATAACAGCTGTCAATAAAGTCTTCCACTGACTTACGATGACAATGTTATTGTTAATGTACACTGTATTCATTTTTTTCTTTCTTTGTTTTTTCCCCCTTTCTTTTCCATCTACTCTGAATTGTTATAATGAATTCATATACAAAATAAAACGGTGGTCGACCCAAGAAAGTCCGGGGAAAAAAAAAAAAAAAGTCTTCCACTGATCAAGTAAACTATGCAAAAAAACCCAACAAAACAAAAACAAAACAAAAAAAAACAACAACAAAAAAACAAACAAACCGCAAACAAACAAACAAACAAACAAAAAAAAACATAAATGAAAATATCTATGAGAAGAGCATCAGTTTATCTGTCTTTTCGGCACAAATCTACTTGTGTTATGAAAAAAAAAAAAAAACAAAACAAAAAAAAAAAAAAAAAAGTTTTAATCTAATCAAATCTTTGCATAAACCAATCTTGCTAGTCTGTTAAAAACAATGTCAAAGAAGAAGAAGAACACGTCTACTTTGTGCTAGAAACATTCCACTACAATCAAACCGTACTTGCAAATCTGCGATTCTGAAATAGATTTTTCAAAAAGAAATGAACACAATGATAGTGACATTTTCACTTTATATATATATATATATATATATATATATATTTTTTTTTTTTTTTTTTTTTTTTTTCAAAAAAGAAAAAAAAAAAGGTGGCTAATTCATTTGCTGACTGCACAAGACCAAGAATATCTCCATAAATCTTTGTTCACAAAGACATGCCATCATCATCATCTTAAACTAATCATCTGAACTGCACATTTAACATATGCCATAATTTCAAAATATTCATCTTATTCAATGCAAATGTGTAACAGGGCAAGCCATTAAAATGACTTGCCTTCCTTATTTTTTGTTGAGAAAATATGCATATGGCAAAGACATTAATATGAACGGGGAGGGGGGGGGGAGGAGGGGAAGGAGGGGGAGATGTAGCATAATATCCTGTAAGCCACTTTGTTACACAAATGCTGTCTTTACGACGCCTACATAAAGGTTAAAGGTACTTCTTCTTCGTTTGTGGCCTGCAACTCCCTCGTTCACTCGTATGTACACGGGTGGGCTTTTACGTGTGTGGCCGTTTTTACCCTGCCATGTAGGCAGCCATACTCCGTTTTCGGGGGTGTGCATACTGGGTATGTTCTTGTTTCCATAACCCACCAAACACTGGCATGGATTACAGGATCTTCAACATGTGTATTTGATCTTCGGCTTGCTGTATACACACAAAGGGGGTTCAGGCACTAGCAGGTCTGCATATATGTTGACCTGGCAGATCGGAAAAAAATCTCCACCCTTTACCCACCAGGCGCCGTCACCGAGATTCGAACCCGGGACCCCCAGATTAAAAGTCCAATGCTTTAACTACTCGGCCATTGCGCCCATCGGTTAAAGGTACAATGTCCCCAGAGCCTGCTGTGGCCATGGAGGTGGTCAGTTCACATCCACTGTGTCTAGGGCTGAGCACTGTAAGGTGGGGCCTGGTCTCCTCCCATGGAGGTGGTCAGTTCACATCCACTGTGTCTAGAGCTGAGCACTGTACGGTGGGGCCTGGTCTCCCCCTCCTGCCTGTTTCAACCTTCTCCAGCCAAAGTCAGGTTCCCATTCACAACTGGCTGGAGAGAGGTCAATGGAAGTGAAGTGCCTTTCCCCAAGGACATGACACTATTTGTAATTGTATTTGTTATTTGTTTTTCTTTTTATCGCAACAGATTTCTCTGGGCTGCTCTCCCCAGGGAGAGCGCATCACTATACTTCAGCGCCACCCTTTTAAAAAAAAAAAAAAAAATTCCTGCATCCGGTTTTTTATTTGTTTTTTTCCTATTGAAGTGGATTTTTCTACAGAATTTTGCCACGAACAACCTTTTTGTTGCCGTGGGTTCTTTTACGTGCGCTAAGTGCATGCTAGCATACGGGACCTCGGTTTATCGTCTCATCCAAATAACTAGCGTCCAGACCACCACTCAAGGTCTTGTGTAGGGGGAGAAAATATCGGCGGCTGAGCCGTGATTCGAACCAGTGCGCTCAGATTCTCTTGCTTCCTAGGTGGATGTGTTACCTCTAGGCCACGACACTTCCTAAATTTTAAGATTATGAGCGGAGCACCTGAAACCTAGTCAAACAAGAAGAGCACAACTTTTTTTTCCAACTAGAAACTGATTAACCCTTTCACTGCCAGTCAATTTAGAGTACAAAATTCCCTTGTGGTATAAACACAGTGAAAAGACAGCGGCTAAGAATAGCTGGGGATTCCCCCCCTGCGATGTATAGAAAATATGGTCTATCCTACCACCGAACATTAAGAGCAGGTAGGTTCATGGATACCAGACCAATGAATGGTCACCTTTCAGTGAGATGGGTCCTCTACCACGCCTGGGCATAAAGGCGAGTTTGGCGGTGAAAGGGTTAAGCGAGAAAGATAACCAATACTCAAATCTCACCAGCAGCTTCTTTCAGACATCCTGCATGACTTCTCAGCTCAAAAAATGACAACAACAACAACAACAACAACAACAACTCTAAACAAAACCGTCCAATTAAAACATGTTTAAAAAAAAAAAAAAAAGTAGAAATACGGCAAGAAACCGTAACTACAACCACTATTCTCATTTTCTTCCCCCTTCTTATTTCATGGCAAACTTTCAGCAGCAGCAACAATAAAACGAAGTCTTAACAGAATCTGAACACTACCCATATAGTCTCTTGAGAGGAGCTTTAACTCTCTCCATACGAACGGCGAAATAGACGACGTTAACAGCGTTTCACCCCAATTACCACCATCAAAATATTGCAAGCGGAAGGCTCTTATACTGAAGACGTAAATGTTGACAAAGAATACCACAATTCTGACGACGGAAGCTAAAGGTTGGGTCATTCAGACACCCACTGGCCATCCGAGGGGTCTGTGTAGAGAAGAGAGGACTGGCCGTACTGAGTGAGTTAACCCAAACTCAGGGCCGGTTCCAACACTGCTAGAAATGGTGACTGTTGGTGATGTGTTCAGGAGTGCAGCGCCCCCCTGACCCCCCCCCCCCCCCCGGCCCCCCCCCACACACATCCCCTCCCCCTAGATTTTGGGACCAGCGACAGTGAAGGTGAATTAGTCTCTTATGGACGGGCGCAATAGCCGAGTGGTTAAAGCGTTGGACTTTCAATCTGAGGGTCCCGGGTTCGAATCACGGTGACGGCGCCTGGTGGGTAAAGGGTGGAGATTTTTCCGATCTCCCAGGTCAACATATGTGCAGACCTGCTAGTGCCTGAACCCCCTTCGTGTGTATATGCAAGCAGAAGATCAAAAACGCACGTTAAAGATCCTGTAATCCATGTCAGCGTTCGGTGGGTTATGGAAACAAGAACATACCCAGCATGCACACCCCCGAAAACGAAGTATGGCTGCCTACATGGCGGGGTAAAAACGGTCATACACATAAAAGCCCACTTGTGTACATACGAGTGAACGCAGAAGAAGAAGAAGAAGTCTCTTATGAAAAAACTGAAATGAAAAAAAAAAGAAAAAAAGAAAAAAAAAAAGAAGTTTGCACGGGATAAAAAGACTTACTTTCGTCCATGATATCTCCCATCTCCCGAGCAGACATTCCCATCGTCTGACGGATGAGGGACGACTGTGTTACCATGGTGTCCACCGCTTCCGCCAGTAGTTTGTGACTGTGTCACACACACACACACACACACACACACACACACACACACACACACACACATATATATACACACACAAATTCAGGCATGAGGATCAGAAAAAAAACAACCCACAATACTGTCATCCCGATTTGCCTATTTCTTATTTTTGTCTACTCCTGTTTCACCTACGACTAAATTGGTGACCCCTATTTGCTTTTTCCTAGTTCACCTTTGCTCTCTGTGTGTGTGTGTGTGTGTGTGTGTGTGTGTGTGTGTGTGTGTGTGTGTGTGAGAGTGAGAGACAGACAGACAAGACAGAGGTTGAGTAGGTGAAAGGGGACGGTCAAATGCTGCAGAGACCACTGATGATGGCGGCCAGCACAATTACATACTAGGTGAAACAGGAACAGGCGAATCGGACAGGCACCAAAAAAACAACAACAAAAAACAAACAAAACAAACAAAAAAACCAAAAACCAGGCAGTTAACAAGGACTCACCAGAAGTTGTGCAGCGAGTGCTGTACAGGCCGAGGAGGGTCAAAGGTCAGGGTGGAGGTCACAGAGCTCAGCTGGGCCAGCAGTGGTTCCTTCCGTTCATCGTCTTCATCCAGCTCCATGATCATCTGATCAATATTACCCACAGTAACATCATCACGTCTTCATCCATATCATCTGATCAATATCACCCACAGTAACATCATCAATGTCTTCATCCAGCTCCATGATCGTCCTGATCAATATTACCCACAGTGACATCATAATGTCTTCATCCAGCTCTATGATCATCTGATCAATATTACCCACAGTAACATCATCACGTCTTCATCCATATCATCTGATCAATATTGCCCACAGTAACATCATCATGTCTTCATCCATATCATCTGATCAATATTACCCACAGTGACATCATAATGTCTTCATCCATATCATCTGATCAATATTACCCACAGTGACATCATCATGTCTTCATCCATATCATCTGATCAATATTACCGACAGTAACATCATCACGTCTTCATCCATATCATCTGATCAATATTACCCACAGTGACATCATAATGTCTTCATCCATATCATTTGATCAATATTACCCACAGTGACATCATATGTCTTCATGTAAGATGAAGAAAAAAAGAAAGAAAAAGAAAAAAAAAAATCAGCCAAACACAGAACCCCCCCCCCCCCCTCCCCCCCCCCCCCCCAAAAAAAAAAAGAAAAAAAAAAAAAAAAAAAAGGGTGGCGCTCTCACTGTAGCAAAGTGTTTTTCACTGGGCAGAGCAGCCCGATTATATCACAACACAACGCAACACAACACAACACTTGCAATTCATGTACACTGCTCGACAGTCGACGATCATTCAAATCAAAATCCAGTTAACATTCAAGTCCCCCATCTCCCTAATCCCCCCCCACCCCCACCCCTTGTCCACCAACCCCTCCTGCTCCCACCCTCCACACCCTGAAGCACCTCCCCCCCCACCCTGGTCACTCACCTCTTTAAGGTCAAGGACACACAGGTCCCACACGCACTCTCTCTCTCTTCCTCTGGGAACAGCTGTAGATGGATCTGTTTCATCTCTGACACCACCTGGTGTCTGTAATTTAACTGTGACACAGAAATACCTGCCCGTAACTTTACCGGCACAAAGAAATACCTGCCCATAACTTTACTGTAACAAAGAAATACCTGCCCATAACTTTACCGGCACAAAGAAATACCTGCCTATAACTTTACCGGCACAAAGAAATACCTGCCCATAACTTTACTGTAACAAAGAAATACCTGCCTATAACTTTACCGGCACAAAGAAATACCTGCCCATAACTTTACCGGCACAAAGAAATACCTGCCTATAACTTTACCGGCACAAAGAAATACCTGCCCATAACTTTACCGGCACAAAGAAATACCTGCCTGCAACTTTACAGTAGCACAGAATACCTGTTGGTAACTTAACCTGTCCGTAACTTTACTGTAACACAGAAATACCTGCCCATAACTTTACCGGCACAAAGAAATACCTGCCCATAACTTTACCGGCACAAAGAAATACCTGCCCATAACTTTACCTGCCCAAAGAAATACCTGCCCATAACTTTACTGTAACAAAGAAATACATGCCTGCAACTTTACAGTAGCACAGAATACCTGTTGGTAACTTTACCTGTCCGTAACTTTACTGTAACAAAGAAATACCTGCCCATAACTTTACTGTAACAAAGAAATACCTGCCTGCAACTTTACAGTAGCACAGAATACCTGTTGGTAACTTTTACCTGTCCGTAACTTTACCGTAACAAAGAAATACCTGCCCATGACTTTACTGTAACACAGAAACACCTGCCTGCAACTTTACAGTAGCACAGAATACCTGTTGGTAACTTAACCTGTCCGTACTTACTGTAACAAAGAAATACCTGCCCATAACATTACTGTAACACAGAACTACATGCCCATAACGTTACTGTAACACAGAAATACCTGCCCATAACTTTACTGTAACACAGAAATACCTGTCCATAACTTTACCGTAACATTGAAGTACCTGCCTGCAACTTTACAACAGAACAGAATACCTGTTGGTAACTTAACTGTAACGCAGGATGCCTGTCAGTAACTTATTGTTACATACAATAACTGATGAATCATGAGTGGTAAATACAGGAGAACTGCGGTGATATAATCACACACATAATAGCGGCTGAGTTAGATTGATAAATGCAGGAGAACTGTGGTGACATAAGACATAATGACATGTGAAAACTGCTGGATAAACACGGGAGAACTGTGGTAATATAACAGGAGAATTAGGAAGATGTGATAACTAGGGGATCAGAGTGATAACCACAACTGGTGAAACAATGATGATAAAATGACAGGAGAATTAACCCCTTCAGTGCCACACACACACACTCACGCACACACACACACACACACACGCACACACACATTCACACACACTCCAACACACACACACATGTATGCACCCACCCTCGCACACACATAAACACACACACTCCCAACCCACACAAACACATATGCACGCACCCACACACCCACCCACGCCACACATACACACACACCATACCCCCGTTACCACACACAGACAAATGTACACCATAACACAAGGTATAAAGGTGAACAAAGAAAAAGAAAAAAAGAAAAGACAAACACTTACGCCAGGGTTGTAACGGCGGAACATTTCCTCTTCAGTGATGTAGGCATCAACGGGGGACGCGCAGCGCAGAGGGGTTCGAACTCCAGCCACCAGCTCCTCCAGTAAACTGGACCACCACCTGCTGGGACTGCTTGTTCTCCAGGTCTCGCTGTCACCATGAACAACAACAACACAACTTTCAAGGCTGTCACCATGACAACAGCACAGCTTTCAAGACTGTTACCATGATGATATCATAACTTTCAAGGTCGTCACCTGACAACAACAACAACAACTTTCAGGGTTGTCACCATGATGACAGCACAACTTTCAAGGGGGGGCAAGGTGGCCTTTGGGAACCATCCCAACACAGACTGTCCTAAAACCCTCTTGGCCAAGAGAGTCGGGATGTATGTAACTTGGGCAAGACACTCTCCACCATAAACAAATTATAGCCCATGTAGTCGGGACAGCAGTTGCCTCCTCTGCTGTTCTGATGGTCATAGTCAGACACGACAGACTGCCATACATGTGGTTCGTCCGTTGGGATCGACGAGGACCATCTAGTCATCCTGGGGGTGGGAGGGTTGGGCAGATGACTCGTCAGGCCAATCCGCGCCCGGAAGGTTCTGACGCAGTGTGGACAGGGGATGGTGGCGGCTGTCGGGGACTTGCTGGCACTGCTTTTTCCTGGTCTGTCTGCGTTGCTCTGCTGCAGCGATTCTGTTGGCCTCACAGGATTTGGCGCCTTTGTGGACATCTGAACGCCACTTTGGTTTGTCTAGTGCGTTCAGCTCCATGTGTCGTGGCTGATGTTGAAGGCCTTCAGAAAAGCTTCCAGAGTGTCTTGAAGCGCTTCTTTTTGGGAGCGCTTGCCATGTTGGAGTTCGCCGTACATCAGTTTCTTGGGGAGCTGGTTGTCTGGCATGCGAACTACATGGCCTGCCCAGCGCAGCTGATGGTATAGATGCTGGGCAAGTTTGCACGAGTGAGCACCTCTGTGTCATGACAGACTGCCATACATACACATGTGGAGTGATGGCCTAGAGGTAACGCGTCCACCTAGGAAGCGAGAGAATCTGAGCGCACTGGTTCGAATCACGGTTCAGCCGCCGATATTTTCTCCCCCTCCACTAGACCTTGAGTGGTGGTCTGGACGCTAGTCATTCGGATGAGACGATAAACCGAGGATGCACTTAGCGCACGTAAAAGAACCCACGGCAACAAAAGGGTTGTTCCTGGCAAAATTCTGTAGAAAAATCCACATCGATAGGAAAAACAAATAAAACTACACGCAGGAAAAAAAAAAAAAAAATGGGTGGCGCTGTAGTGTAGTGACGTGCTCTCCCTGGGGACAGCAGCCCGAATTTCACACAGAGAAATCTGTTGTGATAAAAAGAAATACAGATACAAATACAAAGTACACACAGGGCGACACACAGGGCGACTCACAGGGCGACACACAAGGTGACTCACACCGCACCCACCTCCAGTTCCACTCGCTGCTGCTGAAACTTGTCCTCCTCCAGCGCCACACCTCTCAGCGTCAACACCAGGGCGGCGCCACCGCACAGCACGGGGCGTTTCCCCCCAGATCCATGCTCGTGAAACCCCGGGACACCCGACTTGAACACGAAGGGGGGTGAAGGGCTCTCCTGGCAAACCCCACCTGTTGAAAGAAAAAAAAAAAAAAAAGATTTCCTGTCAAGGAAATAAAAGTGAAAGGTCCCCAGGTAGTACACACCCGTTGAAAGAAAAAAAAAACCCAAAAAGATTCTCATGTCAAAAAATCCCCCAGGGAAATCACACCGTTTAAAGAAAAAAAACAAAAAGATTCTCGCTGTCAATGGAAATAACAGTGAAAGGTCTCCCCAGGTAGTATCACACCTGTTGAAATGAAAAAAAAACACAAAAAGAAACTCCTGTCAATGGGAAAAAACAGCTAAAAGGGTTTCCCCGGTAATCCCCACTGTTAAAATGAAAAAAAAAAACAAAAAGATTTCCTGTATGGAAAAAAAAGTAAAGGGCTCCCCCCCGGTTTTTTATCACAAACCCGTTTTAAAAGAAAAAAAAAAAAAAAAGATTCTCCTGCAATGGAAAACAGTAAAAGGTTTTCCCGGGGTAAACCACCTTTAAAGAAAAAAAAACAAAACAAAACGAAAAACGTCAATGAAAATAATAGTTAAGGGTCTTTGAAGCTAGCATCATACCTGTTAAAAAAAAAAAAAAAAAAAAAAAAAAAAATCACCGTCAATGAAATCTTCTGCGTTCACTCGTATGTATACGAGTGGGCTTTTACGTGTATGACCATTTTTACCCCACCATGTAGGCAGCCATACTCCATTTTCGGGGGTGTGCATGCTGGGTATGTTCTTGTTTCCATAACCCACCGAACGCTGACATGGATTACAGGATCTTTAACGTGCGTATTTGATCTTCTGCTTGCATATACACACGAAGGGGGTTCAGGCACTAGCAGGTCTGCACATATGTTGACGTGGGAGATCGTAAAAATCTCCACCCTTTACCCACCAGGCGCCGTCACCATGATTCGAACCGGGGACCCTCAGATTGACAGTCCAAAGCTTTTAACCACTCGGCTATTGCACCCGTCAGTCAATGAAATCAACAGTCAAGGGTATCTCCGACAATTATCACACCTGTTAAAGGAAAAAAAAAAAGTCAATGAAAATAATAGTTAGGGGTCTCTCCAGTTATGACTGAAAAAAAAAAAAAAAAAGTAAGTGAGAATGACAGTAATGATCTGAATAAATGAACAGTTATGAAAACAACATTTATGATTTGAAAAAAAATCACCGGTAATAACTATGACAATTACAATTTATAAAAGATCTACATAGATGAGCACAACAATTACAATTAAAAAAAAAAAAAAATGCTAGTACAGGAATGACGATTATAATTAAAAAAAAACAAAAAACCAGCAATGAGAATAGCAATGATGCTTTGAAAAAAAAAAAAAAAAAAAAAAAAAAATCACCAGAAATAATGATCATTATGATCACAGAAAAACAACATCAACGACAAAGAAAACTGGTAAATGACAGTATCCACTAAATGTTAATTAATTAAGTGCTGGACTTTCAATCTGAGGGTCATGGATTTAAATCCCAGTAACGGCACCTGGTGAGTTAATGTTGTTGTTGTTGTTTTTTTTCCAATCTCCTAGGTCGACAGGCCTCCTAATTCTTAAATCCCCCTTTGCATGCATGCAATCAGGCAGAAGATCCAATATCATCACCTCAAAGATCCCGTAACCCATGTCAGCATTTTAACTCACTCAGTACGGCCAGTCCTCTCTTCTCCTCTACACAGACCCCTTGGATGTCCAGTGGGTGTCTGAATGACCCAACCTTTAGCTTCCGTCGTCAGAATTTTGGTATTCTTTGTCAACATTCACCTCTTCAGTATAAGAGCCTTCCGCTTGCAATATTTTGATGATGGTAATTGGGGTGAAACGCTGTTAACGTTGTCTATTTCACCGTTCGTATGGAGAGAGTTAAGGGTTCTGGATGCAAAAGCACACCTGACAAGAACACCCCTGAAAATGAAGTATGGCTGCCTACACGGCATGGTAAAAACAGTCACACATATATAAAGGAAAGGCGCACTTGTACATATGATCGTTGGTTTATTTATTTATAGTCTGTTCACCTAAGATGATGATATTAGACTGAAAATAATAAAAACAGTCACACATACATAAAGGCACACTTGTACACATGATCGTTCATGTATTTATTTATAGTCTGTTCATCTAAGACGATGATATTAGACTGAAAATAAATGATATTATTATTATTATTATTATTATTATTATTATTTGGATTATTATCATTCCTATCATAATGATGATTGTTATTATTAATTAGAAATCGACATTTCTGTATATTTGAATGAAAAGGGGGGTGGTTGAGGTGGAGGGGAGGTGGGGGGTGGGGGTGGGAGCAAGGGGGAGGGGACTAAGAAAGAGAGAGAGACAGAGACAGAGAGAGAGAACAGAATGTGGAAAAGAGTACAAAATCTAAAATGGAGAGGGCGAGTGTCAGTGACTGGAGAAAGAAAAAAACATAATATTGGAAGGGTGTGTGTGAGAGGCGGGATTAGGAAAAAAAAAAAAAAAAAAAAAAAAAAAAATCAATAATCAAATATTGTATGCACTACTTCTGTAGGTTATTATTTCAAAAGAGGTTTGTGTGGGGACCTACAATAAACAACCAAGTGGAGTATTTAACACAACTAGCTAACTTTAATAAAGAACAGTTTGAAATGTAGAACTTTTTTCCAAAAAATGTTAACATTTGAAACTGGTAGCACGTGCTCCGCAATTTCTGGAGGCAAAAAAGGTTTCATTACTAAACAGCAGGTTAAAACATGCTCTACCATTAAACAACCCTTGCCAATGCATTCAATATTTTCACAATATTTTGTGTATGGGGCATTTAGTAATAACCTAAATGCCATGCTCTTAACAGCCCTGCCAGTTCTTTTAGCATTTAATAAGGCAGAAGTGTTCACTTCTAAAGACAGAAAGGAATTTTGCATATTTCTTTCAACAATATTACACATTTCAGATGATGATAAACGATGAGGAAGTTCAATTGCATTTAAAGCGTTTTTAGCTCCAAGCTTTGCAAGATGAGTGAATGTAGGAGTTGCAGCCTGTGAAAAAGAACACACAAGCAAAATGTGTACACATCTATGATTTCACACACAGCCCATCAACAAGAAGAACACAAAAGCAAAATGTGTACACAAGTAGACCTCACAAACAGTCAACGAAAAAGAACACACAAACACAAAATGTGTATACATCTATGATCTCACACACAGCCCATGAAAAAAAAAATGAAGGCAAAAACAAAATGCGTACACATGTAAGATCTTGAAAAAGACAAACACAGAAGCAATATATGTACACATCTATGATCTCACATACAGCCAATCAAAAAAAACAAAAACAAAAAACAACACAAAAGCAAAACGTGTACATGGCTATGATCTCACACACAGCCCATGAAAAAAACAACAACAAACAAACAAACAAAAAAAACAACAACCCGAACACAAAAGCAAAATGTGTACACATGTAAGATTTCAAAGAGTAATAATAATAATAATAATAATAATGGATACTTATATAGCACACTATCCAGAAATCTGCTCTAGGTGCTTTACAAAAACACTTTCGTTAACGTAACACATGTTACAATGTTACATACACACACCAAAATGTGACTAAACACACACACACACACACAATACATGCATACATTTTAACATACATGTGCACCTAACAGCTACCATCAACAACACATGGGCATGCAGAAACATACATGAACAGACGTGCACACGTCAATGAAAAAGAACACACATGCCAAATGTGTACACACACACACACACACACACTTTCACTTACTTGTATGCGTACACAGTAATTCCTCCCCCCCCACCCCCCGCCCCCCACCTCCTCCCACTCGATTTTTTGCCTTCCCTCGTCTAATATCACTTTCAGTGAAAAGACGTTAAACTAAAGCTTCGTTTACACGGGATGCAACTGACTTGCAACCAATTCGCGACTAACTCTTTGAAACCGGCGGAGACTGGTGGAGACTGGTTGCCCCCGGTTGTGGCCCGTCGCTGCCGGTCTCAGAAACCAACGGATTTTCCCGATTTTTGGTTGCATGTTTGGTCGCAAGGCTCATTTTATTTCCACTCCAAGACCGATAATTTTTTGAGGGCCTTGCAACTAAACTGCGAAAAAACGGTCGCCGCCGGTTGCCACTCGTCTCAGCCGGTTTCCAACAGGAAATTGATGACGCAAGCGGCACGCGTGTCACGGATTTTTCTGTCTGGCTTGGCAGACGCTCGCAGCGTGGTTTCTCGTGTGTGTTGCCTAGTTAGTTGCACGTAAGTCGCCGCCGGTTGCATCCTGCGGAGACCGTCCAGTCGCATGTACCAGCCGTGCAACCAAAATTTGAATTTGGTTGCAAGTTAGTTGCATCCCGTGTAAACGTAGCATAAAGAACGAACGAAACTCTCACCACTGCTGTTGTTGAAATAGAAGCGCTGGACTGGCGGCTGGCTGAGATCAAAGGGATTGTCTCGAGGGAGTTTCTGCAACATCGCACGACAACACCACACACTGCACTTCAGCTCAGCTCAGTTCCGCTTTTCAAGGAGGCAACACAGCATTGGGACAAACCCATATACGCCACACACCACGTCTGCTAAGCAGATTATGCCTGACCTGCTCAGGATAACCCAACGCACTTAGGCGCACACACACACACACACACATACATATATATCCTCATTATGCACATACACAGGTATGGTGATAAAACTAAAGATTACTGCTGAGCTTAAAAAAAACAACCACCAAAAAACGTGTCAACTTTTCTGACCATATGCCCACCAGAGACTGTGATTCACTGAAACGATAGTGGCAGTAAAGGCAAGACCTCAGAAGAGGTGTCGCTCAAATTTCCTGAGTTTGACTGCCTGTTGCACCTGGTGGGTTAAGGGTATATGTATTTGTATTTGTATTTTTTTTTTATCACAACAGATTTCTCTGTGTGAAATTTGGGCTGCTCTCCCCAGGGAGAGCGCGTCGCTATAATACAGCGCCACCCATTTTTTGGGGGGGTATTTTTTCCTGCATGCAGTTTTATTTGTTTTTCCTGTCGAAGTGGATTTTACTAGAGAATTTTGCCAGGAGCAACCCTTTTGTTGCCGTGGGTTCTTTTACGTGCACTAAGTGCATGCTGCACACGGGACCTCGGTTTATCGTCTCATCCGAATGACTAGCGCCCAGGCCACCACTCAAGGTCTAGTGGAGGGGGAGAAAATATCGGCGGCTGAACCGTGATTCGAACCAGCGCGTTCAGATTCTCTCGCTTCCTAGGCGGACGCGTTACCTCTAGGCCATCACTCCACAAGGGTGGAGAACTTTCCAATCTCCCAGTTCAACATACACAGAATACTATGAATGGAGTCTCCCGTCGGACCGACGGACGAGTAGGCAGGCAGGCTTATCTGTCGGTGTGTGTCTCGACGTTCCGACATCAGCCTGGTTGCCTGACCAGCACAGGTGACTTTTTTTTTTTTTAGTGAAGAGGAGCTGTGCAGTCCCTTCCCCACTCTCTCGCCTACCGATGCTCACAGTCCCACAGGTGCAGATACTGCCACGTGTAGGACGGCCTCGGCAGGTGCAGGTATTTTCTTCGGAGCTCCGTCTCCTAGGGGGACTTCCAGCCAAGGATAAGAGCTCCCCGTGCCCTTTGGTCATCCTCTTCTGCCTTCACAGCTGTTGGGGGAAAAGTTCCCTCCTCCGCCTGGTCCGTCGCTGGGAGACTTCACATGCGGCAGGTAGTACTGGGTTACATGGTACCAGTAGCAAGGGCTATGCCCCTGACCTGACACTTTTTATTTTTTTTTTTTATTATTTTTTTTTTTTCATTCGTGGGCTGCAACTCCCACGTTCACTCGTATACACGCGAGTGGGCTTTTACGTGTATGACCGTTTCTACCCCGCCATGTAGGCAGCCATACTCCGCTTTCGGGGGTGTGCATGCTGGGTATGTTCTTGTTTCCATAACCCACTGAACGCTGACATGGATTACAGGATCTTTAACATGCGTATTTGAACTTCTGCTTGCGTATACACACGAAGGGGGTTCAGGCACTGGCAGGTCTGCACATATGTTGACCTGGGAGATCGTTAAATTCTCCACCCTTTACCCACCAGGCGCCGTCACCGTGATTCGAACCCGGGACCCTCAGACTGAAAGTCCAACGCTTTAACCACTCGGCTATTGCGCCCGTCAAACCTGACGCAACATACGTGCAGACCTGCTAAGTGCCTGGACCCTCTTCATATGTATACACATTCAGAAGACCAAATTCGCACATTAAAGATCCTGTAATCTATGTCAGCATTCGGTGGGTTATAGAAACAAGAACGCACCCAGCGTGCACACCCCCAAAAACGGAGTATGGCTGCCTACATGGCAGAGTAAAAACAGTCATACACGTAAAATCCCACAAGCACATTGTAGTCAACAACAGCCAACAAACGTAAAAGAAGAAATGAGAATTTGCGAGCATTCTTCAACAGAAAAAAAAAGAAAAAGCAAAGATGAGCAGAGATATGAGTACAGATCAGGCAAGGGAAATTTAGAGAAAAAGGCCTGAAGGACGTCCTTAGAAGAAGAAAGGTCTAGGGTGGCACTGAAAGAAAAAAAAAGCGCTAGTGGTAATAACAACAATATCTTCTGCTAACAGTTTCTTATAGAAAAAAAAAAAAAAAAAAAAAAAAAAATCTCTCTCTCTCTCTCTCTCTCTCTATATATATATATATATATATAGAGAGAGAGAGAGAGAGAGGGAGAGAGAGAGAGAGAGATTCGTCACAACACATACAGCTCTTGCGTGAGGGGCTCTCTATAAATCAACCCCACTGGATTGTTTGTCAATAACAAATTATGTCCCTTGACCCTTACCTTCCAGTCAAAGAATACAGAGGTAGTGCCGTCGTTGACCAGCTCCAGATGGGAGGTAACTCTTGTCCCCGTGTGTGCCTCAAAAGTTACTCGGGCCTCTATGCCGACCTGGGACAATGGTAAATGAATAAAGTTAAGAAAATAACAATCAACATCAAGACCCCAGCTGGCAAAAGAGTAAAAACAAATTCTCTCTGTTATTCAGCAAGGTGGAAACACCTGATCACATGAGCTTGATTTGATATGGATGGTCAACAAAGACGCAGGACAAAAACATGAAAAAGGAGGGAGGGGGGCAGGGGGGGAAATAAAGAAAAAAAACCAAAAAAAACCAAAAAAACCAGCAAGCACAAATATACATACAAATTTATACCTCTACACACACACACACATTTTTTAGAAACTGCAAGGATAAAATATTTCATGCGGAAAAATATTTCTACAATGTTTTACACATACTCTTGCTGTGCAAATATTAAATATATAACTAATGATAAATAAATAGATATGTGTGTGTGTGTGTGTGTGTATGTATGTATGTGTATGTATGTATGTATGTATGTATGTATTGTGTGTGTGTGTGAGAGCCGAGAGAGGCTATGGAAACAAAGTGACATCTATCTCTACTGACCTGTCTACAACAGTACACACACTGTTACTACAGTGCACACACACACTGTTACCTGCGGATCTGTCTACTACAGTACACACACACTGTTATTACAGTGCATATACACTGTTGCCACAGTACACACACATGCCCACACACACTCTCACTGACCTGTCGACAACTGTATACATACACTGTTACTACAGTACACACACAAAGTGTTGCCCACTGACCTGTCTACTACAGTACGCACACACTGCCACTACAGTACACACCCACTGTCACAACAGTACAGACACACTGTTACCCACTGACCTGTCTACTACAGTACGCCCACACTGCCACTACAGTACACGCACTGTCACAACAGTACAGACACACTGTTACCCAATGACCTGTTTACTACAGTACACACAACTGACCTGTCTTCAGCAACACACACACACACAATGTTACTACAGTTTACAGTATGCATTGTTTCCAACTGTCTACCACAGTACACACACACACACACTTACCATTCACTGTTACCACAGTACGCACACACTAGTACACATGCACTATTACTATGGTACATACTGTTACCCACTGGCTTTTCTACAGAACATCACACACACACACCACTGACCTGTCTACAGCTGTACACACTCACAGTTAGTACAGCACACACACTGTTACTACAGTACACATGCACTGCTGCTACACACACACACAAACTGTCACTGCAGTACACACACAATGTTACTACAAAACACATGCACTGTTACTACAGTACACATATGCTACTACAACTGTACATGCGCAATTACTAAAGAGCATGTGCACCACTATCACAGTACACATGTACTGTTACTACAGCACACACACACTGCTACCACAGTACACATGCACTGTTACCCGCTGACCTGTCCAGTGTGGCTGTCACTGGACCCAGTCCAGCGCGTGGTGTGGCCGGCAAACTGCAGAGATGGACCGAAGACGGGTGCAGTGCGGACATCCGGGTAGTTGTGGAACGGGTCACTGGTGGAGGACATTCAACACAGTTACCAGCTGAAGGAAGGCCACCGTGAACTTGGAAGACCCTGCAAGTGCTTCAAGGACACCTTGAAGACAAACCTTAAACCCTGTCACATAGACATTGCTTCCTGGGAAACTGATGCCCTTGACCGCTCTCGCTGGAGGATGCTGTGCTCTAGTGGCATAAAGACGTTTGAAAACAAGAGAACGCTGGCCATTAAGGAGAAGCGTGAGCGAAGGAAGCAGGCCTCAACTTCTGGAGACGTTTTCCCTTGCAGCAACACCTGTGGGAAGTGCTGCGCATCCAGAATCGGCCTCTTCTCCCATATGAAGACACACACCGACAGATAAGCCTGACTGCCTACTCATCCGTCGGGACCGACGGGAGACTCCATCATCAAGGGTGTGGTTTCAAATCCTAGGCATCTGAGAAGCAGCCTTGTGGCAACGCAATCCGCCCACCCCAGGAACCGACGAGAACCGGAGGTCGCGGGTTCAAATTTTACACTCGCCAGTATTCTCTCACCTTGAGTAGTGGTCTGGATGCTGGTCATTCGGATGGGATGATAAAGCAAGGTCCCATGTGTAGGATGCACTTAGTGCACGTAAAACAACCCATGGCAACAAAAGGTTGTCCCTGGCCACATTTGGCAGAAAAATCCACTTTGATGGGAAAACACATACACTTGCAAGCAGAAAAGAAGGTAATACAGTGCAATACAACAGAACAAAACACAACGCAACACAACATGATACAATACAACACAGTACAACGCAACGCAACACAACATAATACAATACAGCACAACACAACTCAACGCAACACAACATAATACAATACAGCACAACACAACTCAACGCAACACAACATAATACAATACAACACAGTACAACTCAACGCAACACAACATAATACAATACAGCACAACACAACTCAACGCAACACAACATAATACAATACAGCACAACACAACACAACGCAACACAGCACAATACAATACAGCACAACACAACTCAACGCAACACAGCACAATACAATACAGCACACAGCACAGCACAATGCATACAACACACGCAACACGCACAATACAATACAATACAGCACAGTACAACACAGCAACATAAAAAATTAAAAAAAGACAGACAGCACACTTACTCCCCAGCAGGCTCCGTCTGTTCACCGATCTGATCTAGACGAAGCTGATGATCATCCACATCCATCCCTTCCTCACAGTTTTCGTCCTCCTCCACTTTCCTGTACTGTGGTTTATTGGTACCGATCACTTGCAACCCTGCAAAGTCCTGTGCACACAAAACATGACAAATGCTTTGATCAACAATTGCAGCAGATAAGCAAGATGCATGGTGTTGGTATTTTTGCTTTTTGTTCGGGTTTTTTTTTTTTTTTAATACAGCCAGCCCTAACACTAATGGGTTTCCAGTTCAGTCAGGAACCTCGGCGTTGTCCTTGACAACACACTGTCCATGCAAAAATTTATCAGTCAGACATGTCAATCCTTTTACTGTCAATTGCGGTGCATCAGTTCCGTCTGAAAATATCTGTCCACTGACGCAGAATCTATTGTCTGGTTTGCCTGCTTCATCCATCCAGTCCATTCAGCGCATACAAAACTCTGCTGCCTGACTTGTCATCAGAAAGAAAGATCTGAGAAAATCACTCTTTTTTTGCAACATCTCCACTGGCTACCTGTCTCACACAGATAAGTACAAGATCAGCACTCTATGTTATAAATGTATTCACAAATCTGCTCCTTCCTATCTCTGTGTCTGCCTTCACCTCTACACTCCATCTCGCTCTCTACGATCGGCTTCGGAGCACCATAATTTCATTTCATTTCATCTAAAATTACGTTTAAATAACATACTTACTGTGACCCAACTAGTGCAGACTCCGGCAGGGGTCTGACATTCCTGTCCTGTGCAAACTACTATCCGCCTATGCGGAGAAAACAAAAGTAACTACGGCCGATAACCTCCCGGAAGTAGGTAACCTCCCCTTTGTCCCGCTGGCTAGTGCCCTCTTTTTCTGGCAGCCATTATGACTCCTGTTCCTGTGCTCCTCATACGGCTAAGTTTTTTCTTATTTTCTGTCTGTCTGTCAATTCTCTGGCGTTCTTGTTTTTTTTGTCAAATTTTGTCTTCAACCAGGTCACATAATTATATGGTTTGATTGGGAGATCAGGCTAAAATTAAGGCGCGATCGCAATCGATTCGCGGACACTCAAGGCCCTCTATTTCTGGCCCTCTCAACAACGCCAACACGCCGCCTCCTCCACTTCCTTCGCTCCCTCC
>NC_134910.1:3562386-3574886 GCF_041734735.1 Babylonia areolata | reverse complement strand
ATGAAATAAAAAAATATGTTTTCTACCTCTGCCAAATAAAACAGAAATATGTTTCCTAACTCTACCAGTATAAAACAGACATATATGTGACCCTCCACCACGGAATGAGTCGCTTTGTCCCTGACCAACTTTCCCGCTAGCGGCGATTTTAGGCGGGTGGGGGTCAGGTTGTCGATTTTCAGATTTTGACTTCATAGTAAACTTTAGGCTTTCTTTTATCTCATATTGAAGTATCTAGGCATAACTGTGTCTTCTTTTGCCTTAAAAGTGTGCTTAAAATGCCTAACCCGTCATTCTGATCGCCTATGACTTCGCGAAATCGATCAACTTTGACAAGCTTGCCCTCCGTCATCTCTTGGAATCGACCGGTCGAATCATACATTGTTTTAAAGGTCAAGTCCGTCTCTTTCAATCTATGTCCTTCTCATTGGTTGATTTTTTAACTACGAGCGAATCGTCGCTTTCAAAATAAGGATACACTACGTAAACAATGCGTCACTATGAAGGAAAATCCCCTCTGTCATTGGCCGAGAGAGGCCACGTGACGAAACCAGCCATTCAGCACGCTAGCTCAAATAAACATGGTCGCAGGGTTCGGAAGCACGTTTTCAAGATTGACTTGGCGATTTCCTGACAAGATACACTTGCGCTGCACACATTTTGCCATTCAATGAAGAAGACGACATTTGTGAGTTTCTAACCCAGTACTTCATTGATGGAACTGACCGTTCATGAAATCGATCTCAGTGAACACGAAGGCCACGCTGATTTCGAAAGCAGACGACGCAGGATTGTCGTTCAGTTTTCATCAACAATAATATTAATTTTGATGTAGATGACGAATCAACATTTGCACTAGATACAGAAAGATTGGAAGCCTTCGCCTGTAATTGCCGAAATCACATGCACCAGGTGCCATCAGTGTTGTGACTGACATGGAAGCAAGTGAAACTGACTTGCTGCACTGAAGTGATAGACCTGGGTTTCTCACAGCTCACACAAGGAATGTGCAAGCAAAGTGACTGGGGGACTGGATATAGCTGAAGTGTCTGAAGGTAAGCTTTCTTATTTTACCCACATTGACAAATACTGAAATGTAATGATGGTATAATCAATTGATAATAATTTATTTAACAATTATTGACTCAAGACTGATTTATTGTCTTACATTGGAACAGGAATTCACTGTTTGACATGTGGAATAAAAATGATTAAAAGAATAAAGTGAATCTGAGGAAATTAACAGAATGTAAATTAAAAGATCTCTCTCTCTCACACACACACACACACACACACACACACACACACACACAATGTGTGACACAGTGTGTATACATGTCACTCACACACACACACACACACACACACACACACACACACACATACATACACAATGTGTGTCACACAGTGAGTCACACACACACACACACACACACACACACACACACACACACACACACACACACACACACACACACACACACACACTGTCCCTTCACAGTTTAACCATTTAACTGAGCAAGGGGAGGTTCAGGGGCATGACATTATGAACAGTTTTCAGTTTCACAGAATTTGCTTCAATGGATATTTTATGTGAATGTGTGTCAGGTTGGTGTGTGTGTGTGTGTGTGTGTGTGTGTGTGTGTGTGTGTGTGTGTGTTGTTTTAAATAAATATAGAGTTGTGTCAACAGTAAATACTAACAGTATTACTAATAGTTCAATTTCTTTTTCAGCCCTGAAAGATATCATGGTACTTTATATGCCTGCCTGTACACCAATGAATAATTCTGATATCACTGCTGGCAAGTCATGTCATCAGAAGGAGAGGTAACACCACCAAACTAACTACACTGTCAACTAAAGAACTGTCTGCTGGTGAACTATCTATGAGTGAGTGAGTCAACTGTTAATGTACTATGATTTATAGTATAAATTTACCATGAAGTATGCAAACTTAGTTTCTTTTTACAAACTTTGTCTAGATGTACATGTATGGAATTGTAAACTTTTGCACAGACATTTACATAAATGATATAAGTGTGCATGTGCTTGACATGCCACTATGCATAAAGTAACTTAATGGATTGCAGCATGTCATGCACATGCACACTGATATGCACACTGATACTCATAGTGATACAGCATTAATAATCACTATTTCATACTTTTATTATCAGTAAACTGCTTTGTCTGATTATATTATGATATATATATATATATATATATATATATATATATATATATATATATATATATCATAAGTGTATTCTTTTTTTATTTTCTGATAAAATACATAGAACTAGAAGTAAAGCATTTTGTAAAGTCCTGTGTAAAGAATGAAAGCTGTGATGTAAATGTACAAAACTGAAATTACTGTTGATATTTAAGGCATTAATGAATAAACTTTAGAACATATAGAAAATAATTCAAAACAAAGGAAATGAAAAGAGATAAAGAAGTATTACATAACAAACTGTTTCAGGATAAACCATGCATTTTTGGAACATACTGACACCACCGGTGGAGAAAAAAGAGTGGAGGAAGAAGGTTCAATATCAACACCATCCACCCTGATGACACTTTGTACCACAAGAATTGATTACCTGTGCCACATATCTGCACATTTTTTTTTTTTTTTTTTTTTTTTTTTTTTTTTTTTTAGCAGATTGAGTGTTTGTTTGATGAGTTTGTGTGTCTTTATTGTGTGAAGTATGGGTTTGACAAGTAGGTTTTCTTTGCAGATGAAGTGTTTGAAGTGTTCATTTGGATTATGAAATGTATTTCATTTGATGCTATGCTGGGATAAAACACACATGAACTTGTACCTTTTGTATGAGCAGTTTTGTTGTGTGGATCTTTTTTGTTATTTTGTTGTGCTTGTTGTATGGATTATGGTAATATCACAAGCACACTAAGCCAGTGAGCACATTGAATTACAACAATCACATGATTCGGCATCATGATTTAGCATTTTTTACCTCTAATCTGGCATAAAGTTTAGTACACATACTGTACATAGCAAAAGTTTCATAGTAATTGGACCACAAACAACACCACAACAAAACTGATCTTAAAACTGGAAGGTTTTTAGTCATGTTGAGCTGATTAAAAAGTAAGTATACTAATACTTCAGTTGCAATTCTTTCCAAAAAAATTAGAAAATTCTTATTTGAATAAAATCAAATACACTCAATATTTTTCTTCCAAATTTTGTGCAATTGTGGATATTGCCACTAACTATGTGTGTGCCAAATTTCATGAACATATCTTGCTTAGAAGTATGTGGTTGCTATGAACATGTTCCAAAACTTTTCGGCCTTGATTTCTCAGTTCGTTACTTTCGCGACTTTAGAACTTCAAATCACAATAACTTTTCACAGAATCATCCGATTTACAAACTTTTTTTTTCGCTGTAAAGGTCATTTATTGCAGATTTATGATATACCAATAACTAAAAATCGACCTCTGGTGCAAAGCGACTCATTTCGTGGTGGAGGGTCACATATTTACTAACTCTGCCAAATAAAACATAAACAGGTTTACTAACTCTGCCAAATAAAACAGAAATATGTTTACTAACTCTATGTTTACTAACTCTGGCAAATAAAACAGAAATATGTTTACTAACTCTATGTTTACTAACTCTGGCAAATAAAACAGAAATATGTTTACTAACTACCAAATAAAACACAAATACATTTACTAACTCTATGTTTAATAACTCTGCCAAATAAAACAGACATATGATTACTAAAAATGTGTTTCCTAACTCTGCCAAACACAAGTATGTTTACTAACTCTGCCAAACTCTGAAAATAAAGAAGAGAGAGTGAAAAAAAAAAAAAAAAAAAAAGATAACAGAAAGAAAGGAGAAAAATGATGACGGAAGAAAAAGAAGGGGGGGAAAAAAAGAAAGAAAAAAAGAAAGGAAAATCTTCCATGGATGCTGAGACAGCCCTGCACATTTGCAGAACTCTGATTTCTCATAAAAAAAAAAAAAAACAAAGGGAAAAAAAAACAACAACAAAAAAACAAACAAACCAAAAACCTCTGCCAAACACAAGTATACAAACTCTGCACATAAAACAGCAGGAGAGGGTAATTCATTTTATTCATATATTAAAAAAAAGAAAAAAAAAAAAGAAAAAAAAAAAAAAGAGGAATAAATGTATACATTATTCAATTATTTGCATACCAAAAAACATACCCATATCTATTCAACAATGAAAAAAGAAAAAAAAGGATATGTGTGTATTATTTAGAAAAGTCCTTAATCACAGTCACATGTGTTATCTTTCAGATAGTCCCCATCTTTCAAAACGATTCTCTTCACATAAATGAAAACAAGAGAGGCAAGGCCTTCAACACTCACTTGTGATAAATTAAGTCCCCTAGCATTAATTACAAAGTAATTTCCCTTTTTTACCACCTGCACCAAAACGTTTGCAAAATAAATAAAAAATCCATGCTTAGCAAAAGAAGTTCCTGTTTGAACAAAAAATGATAATAATGACTGCTCTTGTTGTTGTGTCAGAATATGAGATCAAAGTGCCAAGTTTAGAGAATACAAAAAATATAAATATAACAGTAAATGCAGTTTGCATATAATTAGGCTCCTTTTTTTATTTTTTTATGCCCATCCCAGAGGTGCAATATTGTTTTAAACAAGATGACTGGAAAGAACTGAATTTTTCCTATTTTTATGCCTAATTTGGTGTCAACTGACAAAGTATTTGCAGAGAAAATGTCAATGTTAAAGTTTACCACGGACACACACACACACACACACACAGACAACCGAACACCGGGTTAAAACACAGACTCACTTTGTTTACACAAGTGAGCCAAAATCAGCGCAATCATAATCACATGTGTATCAATCAGATCATCCACCATCTTTCAAAATGATTCTCTTCACAATTAAGGTGATAAAATCAGAGTGTAATTTATACTCACATCCTTTTCCGTAGTCCACAAAGGGGATGGTGCGGTCAATGAGATAGCGGTCTTCCTGTGTCTTACGGTAACCGTCTGCCTGGTTCATGGCGAGGTCTTCGGGGGCCTTCTGCAGCAGTTCTGAGGACACATCACAGCAATATACTGATAATCTTCAGTTCTGAGGACATACCACAATATACTGATAACCTTCAGTTCTGAGGACATACCACAATATACTGATAACCAGCAGTTCTGAGGACAAACCACAACAGTATACTGATAACCTTCAGTTCTGAGGACATACCACAACAATATACAGATAACCTTCAGTTCTGAGGACACACCACAACAATATACTGATAACCTTCAGTTCTGAGGACATACCACAATATACTGATAACCTTCAGTTCTGAGGACATACCACAATATACTGATAACCAGCAGTTCTGAGGACATACCACAATATACTGATAACCTTCAGTTCTGAGGACAAACCACAACAATATACTGATAACCTTCAGTTCTGAGGACAAACCACAACAATATACTGATAACCAGCAGTTCTGAGGACATACCACAATATACTGATAACCTTCAGTTCTGAGGACATACCACAATATACTGATAACCTTCAGTTCTGATGACACACCACAACAATATACTGATAACCTTCAGTTCTGAGGATAAACCACAACAATATACTGATAACCAGTAAGTTCTGAGGATAAACCACAACAATATACTGATAACCAGTAAGTTCTGAGGATAAACCACAACAATATCCTGATAACCTTCAGTTCTGATGACAAACCACAACGATATACTGATAACCAGCAGTTCTGAGGACATACCACAAACTACTGAGAACCTTCAGTTCTGAGGACATACCACAATATACTGATAACCTTCAGTTCTGAAGACACACCACAATATACTGATAACCTTCAGTTCTGAGGACATACCACAATATACTGATAACCTTCAGTTCTGAGGACACACCACAATATACTGATAACCTTCAGTTCTGAGGACACACCACAATATACTGATAACCTTCAGTTCTGAGGACACACCACAATATACTGATAACCTTCAGTTCTGAGGACATACCACAACAATATACTGATAACCTTCAGTTCTGAGGACACACCACAACAATATACTGATAACCAGCAGTTCTGAGGACATACCACAACAATATACTGATAACCTTCAGTTCTGAGGACAAACCACAACGATATACTGATAACCTTCAGTTCTGAGGACACACCACAATATACTGATAACCTTCAGTTCTGATGACACACCACAGCAATATACTGATAACCTTCAGTTCTGAGGACAAACCACAACAATATACTGATAACCAGTAAGTTCTGAGGATAAACCACAACAATATACTGATAACCAGTAAGTTCTGAGGATAAACCACAACAATATACTGATAACCTTCAGTTCTGATGACAAACCACAACAATATACTGATAACCTTCAGTTCTGAGGACATACCACAATATACTGATAACCTTCAGTTCTGATGACACACCACAATATACTGATAACCTTCAGTTCTGAGGACATACCACAATATACTGATAACCTTCAGTTCTGATGACACACCACAATATACTGATAACCTTCAGTTCTGAGGACATACCACAATATACTGATAACCTTCAGTTCTGATGACACACCACAATATACTGATAACCAGCAGTTCTGAGGACATACCACAACAATATACTGATAACCTTCAGTTCTGATGACACACCACAATATACTGATAACCTTCAGTTCTGAGGACATACCACAATATACTGATAACCTTCAGTTCTGAGGACACACAACAATATACTGATAACCTTCAGTTCTGAGGACACACCACAACAATATACTGATAACCAGCAGTTCTGAGGACATACCACAACAATATACTGATAACCTTCAGTTCTGAGGACAAACCACAACAATATACTGATAACCTTCAGTTCTGAGGACATACCACAACAATATACTGATAACCTTCAGTTCTGAGGACATACCACAACAATATACTGATAACCTTCAGTTCTGAGGACATACCACAACAATATACTGATAACCAGCAGTTCTGAGAACAAAGCACAACAATATACTGATAAACTTCAGTTCTGAGGACACACAACAATATACTGATAACCTTCAGTTCTGAGGACATACCACAACAATATACTGATAACCTTCAGTTCTGAGGACATACCACAACAATATACTGATAACCTTCAGTTCTGAGGACAAACCACAACAATATACTGATAACCTTCAGTTCTGAGGACACACCACAACAATATACTGATAACCAGCAGTTCTGAGGACACACCACAATATACTGATAACCTTCAGTTCTGAGGACAAACCACAACAATATACTGATAACCAGCAGTTCTGAGGACAAACCACAACAATATACTGATAACCAGTAAGTTCTGAGGACACACCACAACAATATACTGATAACCATATACTGATCAGCATCAATCACACATCAATAGTTATCAATGAATGAGACAACTACACACTCAGTGTCTTACAGTAACTGTCAGTATGACTTTTTGGAAGGTATTGTGGTACTTTCTACAGTAGTTCTGAGAACAAACCTTTGTTCTAAATTGATAATCAGTGACTACAAACCCTTTCACTGTCGACACACTTTGCAAGGATGTATGCTGAGAAACATTTCCAGAAAAAACAAAACAAAAAAAAACCCCATTATACTTGTAATCTCTTTCACTCTCACACGCACACGAACAGACACACATGAACACACACACACACACTCACACAAATATCACACACACACACACACGCACACTCACACAGTTTAAGTAGCTCAAGGAGGCATCACTGCGTTCAGACAAATCCATATACACTACACCACATCTGCCAAGCAGATGCCTGACCAGCAACGTAACCCAACGCGCTTAGTCAGGCCTTGAGAAAAAAAAAGAAAAAAAGGTGAATAAATAATAGATAAGCTTATGTAAATAAATAAATAAACAATAATAATAAATAATAATAACTCACACAAACACAAGTAAGAAAGAAAAAGAAAAAAAAACCCCATCATACTTGTAATCTCTTTCACTCTCACACGCACACGAACAGACATATACACATGAACACACACGCACACTCACACAAACACAAGAAAGAAAGACGAAAGAAGAAAAAAAAAAAAAGACCCGTACTGGAAATATATCCCTGCTGCCTCTTTCTCTCCATCATTTTCTGCTGCCAGTTTCGCAGAGCGTTGCTTTCGTCCACCTTCCTCCCGCGCTCCTCCGCCGGTCGCTTTCCTCTTCTTCTCGTACTTCACCGTCAGCTTGTCCTTGGTGAACGCCTCGTTAATGCGAGGGGTTGGGATGTCCTGCCGTTCAACAGATGGTCCACATGGAGATGAAACACACACACACACACACACACACACACACAGAGTCTTTCTCTCTCGCTCTCCCTCAAGGCCTGACTAAGCGCGTTGGGTTACACTGCTGGTCAGGCATCTGCTTGGCAGATGTGGTGTAGCGTATATGGATTTGTCCGAACGCAGTGACGCCTCCTTGAGCTACTGAAACTGAAACTCTCTCTCTCTCTCTCTCTCTCTCTCTCTCTCTCTCTCTCTCTCTCCCCCCCCCTCTCTCCCTTTCTCTCTCACTCTCTCACTCCCTCTTTCTCTCTCTCTTTCTCTCATTCTCTCTCACTCACTCTCTCTCTCTCTCTCTCCTCCTTTCTCTCTCACTCTTTCTCACATGCACCACAACACGCTGCTGCCATCACCAGAACCACCGCAACTATTAAGTACACTTAGTACCCCACTGGTGCAGCTGCACTGCAGTTTCTGTGGGCCGGACCAGCCAAATAACAGCTGCTGGGTTCACTGTCAAAGCCATACATCATGCAAAAAACAAAACAAAACCAAAAAAAAACCCAACCCCAAACAAACCAGCAAACATTCTCTCAACCCCTTCAAAACACCAGTGAACAACGTAGAGACTACAGCCAACAGGCTAAAAGCACCAAGTAACAAGAGAGGCAAGGCCTTCAAGGCTCACTTGTGATAAATTACGTCCCCTAGCATTAATTATAGAGTAATTTCCCCTTTTTTTTACTATCTGCACCAAAAACGTTTGCAAAAATAAATAAAAATTCCATGTTTAGCAAAAGAAGTTCCTGTTTGAACAAAAAAATGATAATAATGACTGCTCTTGTTGTTGGGTCAGAATAAGAGGTCAAAGTGCCAAGTTTAGAGAATACAAAAAATATAAATATAACAGTAAATGCAGTTTGCATATAATTAGGCTTCTTTTATTATTTTTTGTGTCCATCCCAGAGGTGCAATATTGTTTTAAACAACATGACTGGAAAGAACTGAATTTTTCATATTTTTATGCCAAATTTGGTGTCAACTGACAAAGTATTTGCAGAGAAAATGTCAATGTTAAAGTTTACCACGGACACACAGACACACACACACACACACAGACAGACAACCGAACACCGGGTTAAAACATAGACTCACTTTGTTTACACAAGTGAGTCAAAAATACAATTCACTGAGAAAGCGAAACTAAGAACACACCTACTGCAGTACGGAAAATATCAATAACTGGTCCGCGGGAAGCAGCTGGGCGTTATGGATGAATCAGTACTTCAGGTACAAAGAGTCCATGATGAACGAAGCAACTATTCTGAGGTTCCTGTTCCAGTCTCTCAAGGAGACGTCTCAGCATTGATTGATTGATTGACGGGCGCAATAGCCGAGTGGTTAAATCGTTGGACTGTCAACCTGAGGGTCCCAGGTTTGAATCAAGGTGACGGCGCCTGGTGGGTAAAGGGTGGAGATTTTTACCATCTCCCAGGTCAACATATGTACAGACCTGCTAGTGCCTGAACCCCATTTGTGTGTATATGCAAGCAGAAGATCAAATACACACGTTAAAGATCCTGTAATCCATGTCAGCGTTCGGTGGGTTATGGAAACAAGAACATACCCAGCATGCACACCCCCGAAAACGGAGTATGGCTGCCTACATGGCAAGGTAAAAACGGTCATACACGTAAAAACCCACTCGTGTGCATACGAGTGAACGCAGAAGAAGAAGAAGAAGAAGACTGATTGATTGATATGGATACTTATACAGCGCCTATCCTCGGTCGGAGACCAAGCTCTAAGCGCTTTAGAAACACGGGGTCATTTACTGAACAGGCTGCCTACCCGGGTAGAGTTGACTGACGGCTGCCATTGGGCTCTCATCATTGTTTGTTTCCTGAGTCATCCAATCAAATTTCAGCACGCACACATGCACACTCAGACAAACATGTAACATTCATAGAGTGGACAGGGCAAGACGGGTCGTCTTTTCACTGTTAGCCGCGCGGAATCTGGCCAAGCAGGGCAAACCGATAGGCCTAGTTTGCATCAGTTTGACATGGTACAGTATTTGTATTTGTATTTCTTTTTATCACAACAGATTTCTCTGTGTGAAATTCGGGCTGCTCTCCCCAGGGACAGAGTGTTGCTATACTACAGCGCCACCCTTTTTTTTTTGTATTTTTTCCTGCGTGCAGTTTTATTTGTTTTTCCTATCGAAGTGGATTTTTCTACAGAATTTTGCCAGGAACAACCCTTTTGTTGCCGTGGGTTCTTTTACGTGCGCTAAGTGCATGCTGCACATGGGACCTCGGTTTATCGTTTCATCCGAATTACTAGCGTCCAGACCACCACTCAAGGTCTAGTGGAGGGGGAGAAAATATCGGCGGCTGAGTCGTGATTCGAACCAGCGCGCTCAGATTCTCTCTCGCTTCCTAGGCGGACGCGTTACCTCTAGGCCACCACTCCAATATGACACCAAAACCTTTTTTTTTTTTTTTAATCTGAAAGATGATAATAATCCTTTTACCAGCAAGTCTCCTCTTTCAAGGGCCTCCCGGCGGTAATCCTCAAAAGTTCCCAGAATGCTGTAGTTGATGACACGGCCAGCTGCATCATAGCGAGGACCTGCGTAACCTGTGGTGTGGACAACGGAAAAATCAAACAGTGTCAAGCAACTTTCCTTTCTTTCTTTTCTTTTTTTTTTGTTTTTGGCTGCTCCATCTTTTGCTTCCTGTCAATGGCATTACCGCAACATTAAAAAAAAAATAAATAAAAATAAATAAAAAAAGAAAGAAAAAAAAAAGAAAAAAGAACAAGTCTTTTTTGGTCCTTGTGTGTGTGTGCGTGCGCATGCACATGTGCTAGTGTGTGTGTGGAAATATGTGCAGATGCTTGTTTGCGTATGTGTGTGTGTGTGTGTGTGTGTGTGTGTGTGTGATGAAGATAGAATACAAATTTGTATGCTGTATGTATCTCTTTTTTTTTTTTCTTCTTTTTTTTTTTTTTTCTTTTTTTTTTCCAATGAGCATGGCTGTGCCTGTATATTCATATCATTGCATTTATGTGATTTTCGATGTATATTTAAGGAGTGAGGGGTTAATAAAGTGGTATTGTATTGTACTGTATTGCATTGTATTGCATTCTATTGTATTGTATTGTACTGTATTGTATTGCATTGTATTGTATTGTATTGTATTGTACTGTATTGCATTGTATTGTACTGCACTGAACTGTACTGTACTGTATTGTACTGCACTGTACTGTATTGTATTGTATTGTACTACACTGTACTGCATTGTATTGTATTGTATTGTATTGTATTGTACTGCATTGTATTGTACTGTACTGCACTGTACTGCATTGTATTGTATTATGTTGTATTGTACTGCACTGCACTGAACTGTACTGTGCTGTATTGGTTTGTATTGTATTGTATTGTACTGTATTGTATTGTACTGTACTGCATTGTATTGTATTGTATTGTACTGTACTGCACTGTACTGCATTGTATTGTACTGTATTGTACTGCATTGTACTGCATTGTATTGTATTATGTTGTATTGTACTGCACTGCACTGAACTGTACTGTGCTGTATTGGTTTGTATTATGTTGTATTGCACTGCTCTGCATTGTATCATATTGCATTGTCTTGCCACTACAACCTCAGTCGTTTGTCTCAAGACTTCTGTCTACTGTCCCCATCACACCCGCTGGTGACGGCAGACAGCCAGCTAAAGTATTTGTCATTTTGACATTTGGATGTTACCATAAAAAAATTTTTTAAAAGACTAAAAAGGGGAGGAGATGAGGAATGGGGAAGGGTGGAGGGGGTGGAGGGGGGAAGGTGGGGGGAACTGGGACAGATGGAAGGGTACTACGTCTACGTGGAATCAAAGATGAGCAATTTTGAAATAACGTGTTGTTGTTTTTTGTGGGTTTTTTTTGTTTTTAAGTACGGTTGGAGAAAAAAGAAAAAAAGTTGTTCATTCAACATAAGAAATAATGACAGAGAGAGAGAGAGAGAGAGAGAGAGGGGGGGGGGAAATCAAGAGAGAGAGAGACAGACAGACAAAGAGAAAGTGAGAGAGAGAAAGAGAAAGGGAGAGAGAGGGAGAGAGAGAGAGGGAGAGACAGACAGACAGACAGACAGA
>NC_134910.1:3542386-3557386 GCF_041734735.1 Babylonia areolata | reverse complement strand
TGAAAGGGTTAAGAGACTGGTCTCTGACTGAAGACAGGCGCTATAAATAAGTATCCATGATAACACATAACAAGTCTGCAAGCAGTATTGACCTGCTATGCTAACCACCACCTCCACCTGACTTACGGAACATGGAAAGGGCTTTCACAGAGCCTTTGAACCGCGACAGCATCGTCGGTTCCGTAGCAGCAGCCCCCATCTGATTGGCTCCTGCCGGCGACCCCCTGACCCCTGCACTCTGCCCCCAACGAGCGTCAGACACCGTTCTGGTGGACGACGAGTGCCCTGCTTTGTCCCCCCTTTGAGATGTGCCCAGTTTGGCGATAGAGTTCATAGCTTTTCCTTGAATGTCGACAGCTTCGGTTTCAAGGGGATGTCAAAGCATGCGGACTGATTGCTATATGGTATAATAATAAATAATAATAACAATAATAATGTTATTTATATAGCGCTGAATCTTGTGCAGAGACAAATTAAAGTGCTTTCGCACCAGTCATTCTCACGCACTCATAAATCTAAAACTGGAGAAACTGAAGACAAGGAAGAGGCAGGGAAGGGAGGCTATTTTGGGAAGAGGTGGGGTTTTAAGGCCAGACTTGAAAGAGCTGAGTGTGGAGACTTGACGAAGCGAAAGAGGAAGTTCATTCCAATTGCAAGGTCCAGAGACAGAGACAGAGAAAGAACGGCGGCCAATAGTCGAGAGTTTGAATCTGGGTATGCGTAAATAGAGTGGATCCGAAGCTGATCGTAGTGAGCGAGATGGGAGTGTAGAGGTGAAGGCATGTATTCACTCTCAATGCCACACACCCCACACACACATCCCCTCAAAAAAAAAAAAAACAAAAAAAAACACCCAAAAAACAACAACACCACAGAACTGGCTTGCAAAATCAGAAGATGTGCCCCATCAGCAAAATGAAAAGTTTTGGCTTCAGTCTCAGGGTGTCATCTAATCCATATATGCTGCACCACATCTGCTGTCTAAAACAGCAACAATCACACCGGAGGCCTGATCATTGTTCAAACCCAATGCGCTGATCAGGCCTTCGGAGAAAAAAAACAACAACAAAAAAACAACAAAACTGCAGGTGTATGTTATTGGATTGTGGAACTGGGGTGAATGTTTTATGCAGTGAAAAAAAAAAATTACAGCTTCAAATGAGTATACTTTTCGAGTTGAATTAAACCATATATTCAACAGGCGAAACAAAAAAAAAAAAAAAAAAAAAAAAAGAGCTGTGAAGCTATTCCTTAGAGGCCTATATTTAAAAAATGAGAATGATTTCAGTTGAGTCAAAATCCAAGCTCCATTATCTATTTATTTGTTTATTTTGAGTCAAAGCATGTGTACAAAAAATTGCTATTTTGAGTCTCACATCAGATATTATATATATATATATATATATATATATATATATATATATTTTTTTTTTTTTTTTTTTTTTTTTTTTTTTTTTTTTTTGGGGGGGGGGGGGGGGGGGTTACCTCTTCGGTTCTTTAGTTTCATACAGTAGCTGAGAGGGTGAAGCACTTACCTTCCATCTGGAAGGTTCAATGTAAGTCCTCGTAAAATGTTAATAAAGTTAAGAATAATATATCTAATGCAAAGGACTGATTCATCCGCACATGTTTCAGTCAGTGTAAATCAAGTTAAAAAAAAAAAAAAAAAAAATATATATATATATATATAAGACTAAAAAGTCCAATTCACACAAATCTGTTTTGGTTCATGTATATAGTTACAAATATAAAATAAAAAAAAAATTACCAAGAAACTAAGACCAGTTTATACACATATGTTTCAGTCAATATAAATCAAGTTAAAATTATTAGAAATAAACTAAAAAGACCCATTCAGTCAATTATATTTGAGTCAATGTAAATAAAGTTATGAATACAAAAAAGAAAAATACCTAAAGAAACAATCCACCCACTATATATGTTTTGGTCAATGTAAATCAAGTTAAAAAACAACAACACAACAATAATAACAACAAACAAACAAACAAAAACACCCTAAAAAATCCAATTCACAGTCCATGTATAATTTCAATGACATATAAAATAAATAAACAAACAAATAAACGAATAAAAGATTTCCTTCAAGAACTGAAAAAAAAAAGTGTCCATCCAAGGGAACACACCCAAACTAATCATCTTTCTTCTTAAAAAAACAAAACAAAACAACAACAACAATGATAGAGAAAATCAACCCAAAGATCATATCACACACAAAGCAAGGAAGAATACAAAGCACTGTGTTCCACCAGCAAACTGAATTTCAACCAGAGCATGTATAAAAGAATCACAAAGTTGCTCTACTCTCCTCCACACTCAACACAAACTCAAGGCGCTCCGGGCAGGGCAGGGCAGGGCAGGGCAGGGCAGGACAGGGCATGTCTGGGTGGGATTCTGTTTCTGCCGTTTAATGAGAGAAGCGATACCCAGTGATTTTCGGGTTATGCTGATACTACTAAGAGCAAGGAGACCAACCTTGGGCAGGTCTTAATTATGTGCTTAAGGAATTGTGCAGACTGTTCTTTGTACCAATTATGTGAGTAGAGTTAACTATATAGCTCTCCCCTCCCAACACGCATATGTTTTCGGCAATTCATGTGACAACACACGCTTGTGTATATAAACTCACAACACACTGACAGCCAGATAGACAGACAGGCACACACACACACTCACACACACACACACACACACACACACTCACATATGCATGGAAAGTCACAAACATCAATGCATGCTCACAATTCACACTGGAACACACAAGAATACACATATTCAAACATTCTCTCTCTGTCTCTCTCTCTCTTTCTCTCTCTGTGATTTATCTGAATTACTGCCCAAACATATCCCTTCCACACCCTGCCTTTAACATAAAGAAAAGTTCTCTTGTAAATGACCACAGAATGCAACGCGGCAGAATCAGTAAGCAGCTGGACCACTGAGCCAGTGTTCACCAGTGATCAGAGTTCGAGGCCCTGTTTCGGCATGGGTGTTGTGCTTGGGAAAGGCACTTCCTCGCTCCACCCACATGTGAATGGGTACAGGTCTTCTTTCTTTCTTTTTCTTTTGCGTTCGTGGGCTGCAACTCCCACGTTCACTCGTATATACGAGAGTGGGCTTTTACGTGTATGACCGTTTTTACCCCGCCATGTAGGCAGCCATACTCTGCTTTCGTGGGTGTGCATGCTGGGTATGTTCTTGTTTCCATAACCCACCGAACGCTGACATGGATTACAGGATCTTTAACGTGCGTATTTAATCTTCTGCTTGTGTATACACATGAAGGGGGTTCAGGCACTAGTAGGTCTGCACATATGCTGACCTGGGAGATCGTAAAAATCTCCACCCTTCACCCACCAGGCACCGTCACCATGATTCGAACCCGGGACCCTCAGATTGAAAGTCCAACGCTTTAACCATTCAGCTACTGTGCCCGTCTACAGGTCTTCAATCCAGGATGGTTAAAGCAGCAGAAGAAGATTGGGCTCCACCCTTGTTAGGCTGAGACCTTGACACAGTGAATATGAATTCGCTGCCACGTAAGGATGTTGAAGGATAGAAAGGCATGCGACTTTTAACCTTCAAAATGACAATAAAAGTCCAGTATCAGTCTGTTGCATCAAACCATGAGCGGACTTTTATATGTATGACCATTTTTAATCCCTCATCGTACACAAACCCATGTTGTTTTCAGGACTGGGTGCACATGTTGTTTTTTGTTGTTGTTTTTTTGTGTGTGTGTGTGTGTTTGTGTGTGTGTGTGTGTGTGTGTGTGTGTGTGTGTGTGTGTTTAATAGGCTGGGAGTATTCATAGAAACCCACCAAATTATAACCAAGATAAAGGGATACTTGCATGCATGCACAAAAAGAGACCGACTTATCGTAAGAGCAGATTTGTGCATCAGCTGACCTAGAAGACTTTGGAAAAAAAAAAAGAAAAAAAGAAAAAAAAAAGACCACCCTTAACACATTATGTGCTGTTGGGATTTGAACCTGCATTCACCTTAAGTCAGTCAAACCCAGACGGGTCAGTATCATAACCTCTTACTGGGTGGCACTGTAGTGTAGCGACGTGCTCTCCATGGGGAGAGCAGCCTGAATTTCACACATAGAAATCTGCTGTGATGAAAAGAAATACAAATTATACAAATACAAGTGCTAGCCACTGACAACTAGGCAGACTGCATTGGGTTATTATGTCCACCTTGGAAAAGATCCTTGTCCATAATCATGTTTGCTGGCTTAAAAGACAGGTGTGGAGAAATTATGTACATTTCTTCCCCTGGGAGTTTTAGAATTGTATGGCCATTCAAATCCATGGCTGAAACCATGCAATGCTGAATGTGGAATGTGATTAAAATATATATGTCAGTGTAATTTCATGGTCTGTTCATTTTCAATTTCAGCCGTGGAGTTATAATGAAAATAGTGCTGAGTGAGTGAGTGAGTGAGTGAGTGTGTGTGTGTGTGTGTGTGTGTGTGTGTGTGTGTGTGTGTGAGAGAGAGAGAGAGAGAGAGAGAGAGAGAGAGAAGAGAGAGAGAAGAGAGAGAGAAGAGAGAGAGAGAAGAGAGAGAGAGCATGTCGATAAGTTTGCACGCACACGCGCGTGTGTGTGCGTGTGTGAGTGTGGTGGTGGTGGTGGTGGTGGTGTGTGTATGTGTGTGTGTGTGTGTGTGTGTCGGGGGGGTATGTCTGTGTGAGTGTCTAAGTCTGCATGTGTGCATGCATGCATGACTGTATGTCTGAGTGTGTGTGTGAGAGAAAGAGAGTGAGCATGTGTCAATGTGTGTGTGTGTGTGTGTGTGTGTGTGTGTGTGTGTGTGTGTGTGTGTGTGTGTGTCTGTGTCTGAGTATGTATGTATGCATGTCTGTGTAAGAGAGAGAGACTTTACACTCCCCCCACCTTTGCTATCCTGAAAAAAAAGAAAAAAGGAAAGTGGAAATAAATGACATTGTGTGTGTGTGTGTGTGTGTCACTGCAAGTGTGTGTGTGTGTGTGTGTGTGTGTGTGTGTGTGTGTGTGTGTGTGTGTGTGTGTGTGTGTGTTTGTGTGCGCGCGTCTGTGTGGGTAGTCTTGTTTTGTCTTCATTATCTCTCTGGACTTTTTTCTTTTCTTTTTTTTTTTTGCGTTCAATATCACTTGAAGTGATGTAACGAAGTCTAGGTTGTGACGATATAAATTGCCCTTCACAATTCGTACTGAACCTGATACAACTTCACACACACTGACACAGAATACAACAAAGAAATAAATCTATGGAAATGGAGTCAAACACACCATCCGTGTGTCCCCCCTCCAACCCCCTCCACCTTCAAAGTTTGTCACCAACTTTCAGCGCCGTTTCAACCAAACCAGTGATGGAGTCTCCCGTCGGTCCGACGGACGAGTAGGCAGGACTCCATCACTGGTTTGGTTGAAACGGCGCTGAAAGTTGGTGACAAAATCTATGGAACTGGAGTCAAACACACCATCCCTGTCTCCCCCCTCCACCTTCAAAATTTGTCACCAACTTTCAACGCCGTTTCACTTTCAACCAAACCAGTAAACCAGTGCCATTTGCAGGTGCTCTTCAAAACTAGTGAGAAAACAAATGAAAATGTTACCCACCCGAAGACTTAGGCCGGTCCTTTTTCCCTTGCTTGACGTTCAGTTTGCTACTCATGTTGACCTACAGTATGAGAACAGCTTCGCGACCAGAACAGTAGAGGTTGTTGACACGCGGTAAACAAAGGCACGACAGCTTCGAAGAAATGCTTACACGGCAGCCATCTTGCTTCCTAGCAACAGAGTTCGCTCCCTTCGGAGATCACGGTTCCCGTGGAAGAAGTTGCTTCCCTTTAAGGCAGCTGCGGCAACGGTGGAACACTGAGTTGACGCTATGGTGGTGGTTATTCTTTATCTCAAAACAAAGCGAGATAATACAATGTTCTTTAGTTTTCTATAATATAATAATAAACAAGCAATTTATGCGCGCGTGCACGCGCACACATACGCATCACTGACACACTCACAAGCACACACACTGACATCTAAAAAACTGAAACCACAACTGAACAAGATGTTACAGAATCGGCTTAACGATACATGAAAAAAAAAAAAAAAAAAAAAAAAAAAAAAAAAAAAAACACCCGGTAGATTGTCACACTGACCGGCATGATATTAACACCCGGTAGACTGTCAGAGAGAGAGAGAGAGAGAGAGAGACTACTGTATGAAAAAGTCACAGCCCCTCAAGTTTCGTGGGGGTTCACAGTCGACAGATATTTACACAAAAGAAAAAAAAACCACAAAAAAACAAACAAAATAAAACCCAAACATGAGTAATTAGCAAATTCATGGAGAGAATTCTTTCTGTGATACCTAGATTATCCTGATCCGGTTTCTTCAACACGTACGCTGCTTCACATTTGTATATTTTGGTCTGCATTCAAGATCTGAGCTTAAAGGCATAAAAAAGAAACTTCACAAAAACAAAAATACTCTCTGTCACAACCCGTAAGGGGTTGCCCATGAACCCCCACCCCTTCCCAGACTAGCTAACGTCCCGACAACACAAACACAGAGACACAGAAGAGTTCAGCTCGTTGCTTTACTGTGGTGATGCAAAAATACATAAATACACGCCACAAAACCAGGTATTACAAACCAAAAAATAACCTTTGTCTAAACACAGCACAATTCTACAATTTACAGTCAACTGCAGCGCCAGTGCTGCTCAACCCCGCTGCCAGAGTTCAAACTCGTGCTGACAGCTGAAAACGGACACTTGTAGCTTGATGGCTGAAGCTGGTCGCCGGCAAGAGGGACAGTGGGAAGGTGGGACAGGGCACAATGGAAGTATGGAGTAGGAGCGGGAGTGAGGAAGTTTCCAGGCTTGTGTTCTGGGGACCCGTCGAAGGCAGCGGCACGGACGGGAAGGAGACACCCGAAAACCTGTCACCAGGCACGTCACTGGCCCAGAGTGAAACACAGACTCCCTCACCTGTCACCAGGCACGTCACTGGCCCAGAGTGAAACACAGACTAATACAGAAGAAGGGGGTGACAAAGGGAAACGCCCCCACTACTTCACTGACGGCGCCCTACAGCACGCACGCTGGAACGGCGACCCGTCTCTCTGCAAAGCTTGGCCTCAACAGCCCAGAGAAATCTTTCTTTCCAAACCAGATAGATTCCTGAACTCGCTCAGAGTTAAAAAAAAAAAAAAAACGTTCAGGAGAAGGGACATTCCACACGTGCAAAAGCATAAAGGAGAGAGGGAGGTGAAGGAGAGGGATGGAAAGAGGGGGAGGAAGGGAGAGCGAGAGGGGGGAAAGAAGGGAGAGAGAAAGGGGGGAAAGGGAAGGGAAAAAAAATGCAGACAGGCATGCACGCAGATCGCCAACGAGCCGTGACACTCTCTTCCGGAACTTTCACAAATTCCAGATTGTGATTTTCGAAATTGACAATATTCTGTAAAATAGATCTTAAATCTTCATACTTTGCCGACACTCAAAAATAAAGTGATTTTTTGTTTCAAGTCAGATGCTACAAAATGGACCTTTCCAGCTTTCTCAATGAGAGAGAGAGAGAGTTTAGAGTGTGTGTGAATCTCTTCGCGAATAGTCCATATTCAACACACCATCGTCAACCAGAAACAACAGTAAAAGTATCACTGGGTGTTGCGTTTGCCCAGTCGAGATCGAGAGTTGACTTGATGAACACTGTTTCAAGTTTATTTATTTGGTGGTTGTGTGTATGTAGACCCGTCATAAATGATGTTTTTAACAGGGAACTTCTGATTCCCACAGAGTAGTTCAATGGCCTACGACACACAGCAGACACATCGCGAAATAAAAATGCCTTGGCTCAAGGGAGAAAATTCAGTCGGCCTGTCAGAATGTCACCACAGACAAAATTCCGATTTCTCTCCCTTGTCATACAGGATGCGAATGACTACAAACGTTTTCTGTTTGAACACATGTGCGGTCACGACAGACGAAATAAATGCGTGGTTATTCGGTTATCACACTTCTTTTTTTTTCTTTCTTTTTTTGCTGCCCCATCATCTGCACCGTTTCAGTGGCATTACTCCCACGCCGCTCATTTAGATTCCCCCATACACGGCCACACCCGGGTTCGTCCGTCGTTGCTACTGCTAATGTTTCTTCTTTTCTTTGAAAACCTTCATATACCTCATATGCAAAAGCAGCCGCATTTCCCCATGTACACTTACCTGTTCTGTAACCACCTTGATTTGAAGGGAGAATGTGCCTCTGTTCAAGATCCCTTGCAAGTTTCCTGGCTATTATGCGTTCCATGAACTTTCCAGCGATATTTTGCATGGTTAGGATTCGGTAGCCGCTTACCTGACAGTGGTCCTTTCCTGGTTTTGGTATGGGTTTTAAGAAGCTGTGTGTCCAGTCCTCCGGCACATGTCCATTGTGGAAACTGTTTTGATACAGATTGAAAAGTTTGCAGTTTTGTCTTCTTCCGATAGCTCCTTGATGTCCGAGTAGCGAACTATGTCTGGGCCAGGAGCCAAATACTGAATACTTCTGAATACTTCTTGATTATTTCGCTTGAGAAACCTTCAGTGGCATTAAGTATAGGACATGTGTTACTGACGACAAAGTGGAGTGATGGCCTAGAGGTAACGCGTCCGCCTAGGAAGCGAGAGAATCTGAGCGCGCTGGTTCGAATCACGGTTCAGCCGCCGATATTTTCTCCCCGTCCACTAGACCTTAAGTGGTGGTCTGGACGCTAGTCATTCGGATGAGACGATAAACCGAGGTCCCGTGTGCAGCATGCACTTAGCGCACGTAAAAGAACCTACGGCAACAAAAGGGTTGTTCCTGGCAAAATTCTGTAGAAAAATCCACTTCGATAGGAAAAACAAATAAAACTGCATGCAGGAAAAAAAAGAAGAAGAAAAAAAAAAAGGGGTGGTGGCGCTGTAGTGTAGCGACGCGCTCTCCCTGGGGAGAGCAGCCCGAATTTCACACAGAGAAATCTCTTGTGATAAAAAGAAATACAAATACAAATATCCTCTCTCTCTGTCTCTATGTGCAGAATGTCTTTCTACCCCAACCCCTCTTGTTTCCATCTCTCAACCCCTCTCTCTCCCTCCCATTCTCTCTTCCCCCGACCCATTCTCTGTCCATTTTTTTTTTTTTACCAACACCACAGTCATGAATCTCCATCTTTCTCTCTCTCTGTCTCCCTCTGTGTAAACTTGCATCAACCCAGTCCTTCAACTTTGCTTTCACCAGTGATGGCGTCCGAGGCCCTGCTTCGTCAAGGAAGGGGGTAGAACCCTTCTGAGCCACCCTAAGCCCCCCCCCCCCCCCCCCCTCCTCGCCCCCTCTCCCCTACCCCCCCCCCCCCTCCCCGCCACACACACACATATCCCCCTGACATCCCTATCTTCCCATCAACAGCACTCTAACTCTCTGCTGTTCTAGTTCGATTTCTTCATGATCAAGACATCATTTTGTAAGTCTGAGGCGGGCGGGGAGATCCAGTCTCAATCGGGAGCTCGCGCGACCGCCACTTCCGCTTTTGTAGGCATGCGCGTTAGCCATGAATTTTGGACAGACACTTTACGCATTTCCGGGCGGCAAGGGTGATGGATGAGAGTCGTTTTGTTGCCACGTTTCTAGACGGACGCAATAGCCGAGTGGTTAAAGCGTTGGACTGTCAATCTGAGGGTCCCGGGTTCGAATCACGGTGACGGTGCCTGGTGGAGATTTTTACGATCTCCCAGGTCAACATAATTATGTGAGGACCTGCTAGTGCCTGAACCCCCTTCGTGTGTATATGCAAGCAGAAGATCAAATACGCACGTTAAAGATCCTGTAATCCATGTCAGCGTTCGGTGGGTTATGGAAACAAGAACATACCCAGCATGCACACCCCCGAAAACGGAATATGGCTGCCTACATGGCGGGGTAAAAACGGTCACACACGTAAAAGCCCACTCGTGTGCATACGAGTGAACGCAGAAGAAGAAGAAGTTGCCACGTTTCTGACCTGAGGCTACTGGGAGAAGGGGCTGGTCATTTGATTTACCGTCAATACTGTATTTGTTGTATTTGTTTGTATTTCTTTTTATCACAACAGATTTCTCTGTGTGAAATTCGGGCTGCTCTCCCCAGGCCCGGAGAGCGCGTCGCTACACTACAGCGCCACCCTTTTTTTTTTTTTTTTTTTTTTTTTTTTTTTTTGTATATTTTCCAGCGTGCAGTTTTTATTTGTTTTTCCTATCGAAGTGGATTTTTCTACAGAATTTTGCCAGGAACAACCCTTTTGTTGCCGTGGGTTCTTTTACGTCAGTACGCTAAGTGTATGTTGCACACGGGACCTTGGTTTATCGTCTCATCCGAATGACTAGCGTCCAGACCACCACTCAAGATCTAGTGGAGGGGGAGAAAATATCGGCGGCTGAACCGTGATTCGAACCAGCGCGCTCAGATTCTCTCGCTTCCTAGGCGGACGCGTTACCTCTTGGCCATCACTCCACTGACGTGAATATTTGCGCTAAAGGATTTGGTGTGTGAGAAGCAGGAAGGGGGGGGGGTGGGGGTGGGGGGGGGGGGGGGTTGGTGGGGTGGAGGGGGGGGGGGGCGGATGGAGGGAACGGGTGGGATGAAAGGTAAGGATGGAAATAGAGTATGAGGGTATAAAAAAGGATTCAGCATGAGAGAAGCAGGGTAGAAAGTGATGGGTACGGGAATGGATAGAGTGATGAGATTATGGGGGTGTGGTGGGAGGGGGGAGGGGGGAGGAGGGACGGAGGGAGAGAGAGAGAGAGAGAGAGAGAGAGAGAGAGAGAGAGAGAGAGAGAGAGAGAACAAATATAGGAAGGGATTCTTTTTCTTTCTACACCATCAGTTCAGTTCTGGCGACAAATGACGTTGCTTTCTCCAGCTCTTCTTGACTGCCATATATAAATGTGTGTGTGTGTGTGTGTGTGTGTGTGTGTGTGTGTGTGTGGAGTGGAGTGGAGTGGGGTGTCGACAGGCCACACATCTTATCTTGCCTGTTTGTGCATGACAGACAGACAGACAGACAGTCAGGCAGACAGGCAGGCAGGCAGGTATGTAGACAGACAGACAGGCAGGCAGACAGGTATGTAGACAGACAGACAGGCAGGCAGACAGGTAGACAGGCAGGCAGGTAGACAGACAGACAGACAGACAGGCAGGCAGGCAGGCAGACAGGTAGACAGGCAGACAGGCAGGCAGGTAGACAGACAGACAGACAGACCGGCAGACAGACAGACAGACAGACAGGTAGACAGACACACAACCAGACAGGCAGGCAGGCAGGTAGACAGACAGACAGACAGACAGACAGACAGGCAGAGAGGTGGACAGGAAGGCAGTCAGACAGACAGACAGGCAGGTAGACAGACAGGCAGCCAGGCAGACAAGCAGACAGGTAGACACACAGGCAGGCAAACAAACAAACAGGAAAAAGACAGGCAGGCAGGCAGGTAGGCAGACAGACAGGCAGACAGGCAGGCAGACAGGTAGACAGACAAACAGGTAGACAGACAGGCAGGTAGGCAGGCAGGTAGGCACACACACACACACACACACACACACACACACACACACACACAGAGGCAGGCAGGCAGACAGGCACACACACACACACACACACACACACACACACACACACACACACAGGCAGGCAGGCAGACAGGCACACACACACACACACACACACACACACACACACACACACACACACACACACACACACACACACACACACACACACACACAGAGGCAGACAAGAGGGTAAAGCCTTATGGATGGTGTCCGTGGGTCAAAGAGACAAGGGGACCCCCGTCGTCTGTTCGTTCCGGGGGACACTCTCCTCGATTGGGTGCGAATTTGGCCCATCACTCTTCTGTGACTGGCAGGAAAAGAAATACCTATATCACGATCCCCACCCCGCTATCTCCATGCCCCCCTCTGTCCCCCCCCCCCCTCCACCTCCCTCCATCCCCCCGTCAACAGGCCCTTTCTAGAGCTGATGCCCCGATCCCAGAGAGAGAGAGAGAGAGAGAGAGAGAGAGAGAGAGACGCTGCGAAACTGATTGGTTGTCTTCGGGTCACGTGCCAAAGAGATCTGTATGGCTGAAAAGAGTCCTTCTTCTATTTTCCGAAACAACGATTCTCTGGAGGAGGTTATGGGGTTGGGGCTGGGGGTGGTGGTGGTGGGGCTTCAGCAACTCTGCAGATTCCTTGTCCTTTTTGTGAGAGGGGGAAGGGGGGGGGGAGGGGGGGGGGGGGGGGGGGGGGGGGGGGGGGGGGGGGGGGGGGGGGGGGGGGGGGGGGGGGGGGGGGGGGGGGGGGGGGGGGGGGGGGGGGGGGGGGGGGGGGGGGGGGGGGGGGGGGGGGGGGGGGGGGGGGGGGGGGGGGGGGGGGGGGGGGGGAAAAAAGGGAGGAGGGGGGAGGAAAAGATTGCTGATTTTTGTCAAGAGCATCAAAGCTTTTGAAGCAAAGACGTCCAGAGAAAAAAAAAAATGTTTGATGGAGGGACAGGTTTTGGATGTCTGATCTCACTGTCGAGTACTGACTCTGCGTGATAACTTAGAGTGGGCGTTCCTCACGAACAGATATAGCAGATGCAAACACGTTAGAATCGGATTCCAAGCTTGCCTTGTATAGCGATGACTCAGAGGTAATGCGTCCGCCGAGGAAGCAAGAGAATAAGGACGAACAGGTAAGAAAATAAGTATCCTCCCTCCATGTACCCTCCATGTATAGGTAAGGAAATAAGTATCCTCCCTCCATGTACCCTCCATGTACAGGTAAGGAAATAAGTATCCTCCCTCCATGTCTAAGATAAAGACGAAGAGCAGGTAAGGAAATCAGTATCCTCCCTCCATGTACAGGTAAGGAAATAAGTATCCTCCCTCCATGTAAGGTAAGGAAATAAGTATCCTCCCTCCATGTACAGGTAAGGAAATAAGTATCCTCCCTCCATGTACAGGTAAGGAAATAATTATCCTCCCTCCATGTACAGGTAAGGAAATAAGTATCCTCCCTCCATGTACAGGTAAGGAAATAAGTATCCTCCCTCCATGTACAGGTAAGGAAATAAGTATCCTCCCTCCATGTACAGGTAAGGAAATAAGTATCCTCCCTCCATGTACAGGTAAGGAAATAAGTATCCTCCCTCCATGTACAGGTAAGGAAATAAGTATCCTCACTCCATGTCTAAGACAAAGACGAACAGCAGGTAAGGAAATCAGTATCTTCACTCCATGTACAGGTAAGGATATAAGTATCCTCACTCCATGTACAGGTAAGGAAATAAGTATCCTCCCTCCATGTACAGGTAAGGAAATAAGTATCCTCCCTCCATGTACAGGTAAGGAAATAAGTATCCTCCCTCCATGTACAGGTAAGGAAATAAGTATCCTCACTCCATGTCTAAGACAAAGACGAACAGCAGGTAAGGAAATCAGTATCTTCACTCCATGTACAGGTAAGGATATAAGTATCCTCACTCCATGTACAGGTAAGGAAATAAGTATCCTCCCTCCATGTACAGGTAAGGATATAAGTATCCTCCCTCCATGTATAGGTAAGGAAATAAGTATCCTCCCTCCATGTATAGGTAAGGAAATAAGTATCCTCCCTCCATGTACAGGTAAGGAAATAAGTATCCTCCCTCCATGTAAGGTAAGGAAATAAGTATCCTCACTCCATGTCTAAGATAAAGACGAAGAGCAGGTAAGGAAATTAGTATCCTCACTCCATGTATAGGTAAAGAAATAAGTATCCTCCCTCCATGTAAGGTAAGGATATAAGTATCCTCCCTCCATGTATAGGTAAGGATATAAGTATCCTCCCTCCATGTATAGGTAAGAAAATAAGTATCCACCCTCCATGTATAGGTGAGGATATAAGTATCCCCCCTCCATGTATAGGTAAGGATATAAGTATCCTCCCTCCATGTATAGGTAAGGAAATAAGTATCCTCCCTCCATGTATAGGTAAGGATATAAGTATCCTCCGTCCATGTATAGGTAAGGAAATAAGTATCCTCCCTCCGTGTACAGGTAAGGAAATAAGTATCCACCCTCCATGTACCCTCCATGTATAGGTAAGGAAATAATTATCCTCCCTCCATGTATAGGTAAGGAAATAAGTATCCTCCCTCCATGTACAGGTAAGAAAATAAGTATCCACCCTCCATGTACCCTCCATGTATAGGTAAGGATATAAGTATCCTCCCTCCATGTATAGGTAAGGAAATAAGTATCCTACCTCCATGTACAGGTAAGGAATTAGGAAATAAGTATCCTCCCTCCATGTGTTGGTAAGGAAATATGAAATAAGTATCCTCACTCCATGTATAGGTAAGAAAATAAGTATCCACCCTCCATGTACCCTCCATGTATAGGTAAGAAAATAAGTATCCACCCTCCATGTACCCTCCATGTAAGGTAAGGATATAAGTATCCTCACTCCATGTCTAAGATAAAGACGAAGAGCAGGTAAGGAAATCAGTATCTTCACTCCATGTATAGGTAAAGAAATAAGTATCCTCACTCCATGTATAGGTAAGGAAATAAGTATCCTCCCTTCATGTCTAAGATAAAGACGAAGAGCAGGTAAGGAAATTAGTATCCTCACTCCATGTATAGGTAAGGAAATCAGTATCCTCCCTCCATGTAAGATAAGGAAATAAGTATCCTCCCTCCATGTGTAGGTAAGGAAATAAGTATACTCCCTCTATGTATAGGCAAGGAAATAATTATCCTCCCTCCATGTACAGGTAAGGAAATAATTATCCTCCCTCCATGTACAGGTAAGGAAATAATTATCCTCCCTCCATGTATAGGTAAGGAAATAAGTATCCTCACTCCATGTATAGGTAAGGATATAAGTATCCTCCCTCCATGTACAGGTAAGGAAATAATTATCCTCCCTCCATGTATAGGTAAGGAAATAAGTATCCTCACTCCATGTATAGGT
>NC_134910.1:3532386-3534886 GCF_041734735.1 Babylonia areolata | reverse complement strand
ACACACACACACACACACACACACACACACACACACACACAAACAAACATGCATGCACGCTCACACACATACACACACACACACACACACACACACACACGCCAAATACACTCACACATATTATACCCCCGCTCTCCCACCGCACACCTCTTTTACACAAACACGAATAAACTCTCAAACACACACACACACACACACACACACACACACACACACACACACACACACACACACACACACACAGAGAGAAATACACGTGCACACATACACTCACACAAACAAGCACACAACAATCTCACATGGGCGGTGCGCACACGAACACACGGACACAACAACAACAGCAGAGGGGCGATAATACGTGTAGCGAGGGCTGCATTAACTCACTCAGTACGGCCAGTCCTCTCTTCTCCTCTACACAGACCCCTCGGATGTCCTGTGGGTGTCTGAATGACCCAACCCTTAGCTTCCGTCGTCAGAATTGTGGTAGTCTTTGTCAACATTCACCTTTTCAGTATAAGAGCCTTCCGCTTGCAATATGTTGATGGTGGTTATTGGGGGTGAAACGCTGTTAACGTCGTCTCTTTCGCCGTTCGTATGGATAGAGTTAATTAATTAATTGTCGCCGGGGACATTTTCTTGCAGGGGCGACGATACAGGCCTCAACAATCCGGTCTGTCTTTCTCTTCAGATTTCTTTGTTCCCATGTCTCTTTGTTTGTGTCTCTTGTTTCTCTCTTTCCATGTCTGTCTGTCTGTCTGTCTGTCTGTCTGTCCCTTTGTAAGACTGTACTTCTGTTCTTGTCTTGGTCTCTCTCTCTCTCTCTCTCTCTCTCTCTCTCTCTCTCTCTTTCTTCTCTTTTTCTTGTACTTGATAATTGCGAATTTGTGCGTGTTTTTTTTGTTTTCTTGTTGTGTGTGTGTGTGTGTGTGTGTGTGTGTGTGTGTGTGTGTGTGTGTGTGTGTGTGTGTGTGTGTGTGTGTGTGTGTTTTCTTCTTTTTTCTCTCTTTGTCCAGGGCTGGGTGGAAAAAAAAGCATGTGTACTTGCTTATCTCATTACCCTGGTGAAATAAAATTTCGTTTCGTTTCGTTTTTCTCTCTCTCTCTTTCTCTCTTTCTCTTTCTCTCTTTCTCTCTCTCTCTCTCTCTCTTTCTCTCTTTCTCTTTCTCTCTTTCTCTCTCTCTCTCTTACTCCTATTATGAAGAAATTCGAAAGAAATGCTTACTTTTCAACGGTGAAAACTTAGAGAACATGAACCTCACCAGTACGCTTTTGATAGATGATGAAGTCAGAATAAAATCACTAGCGAAATTTATCGGCCTGGCTTGGGATTGACGGAAAAAGGAAATTATCTTCGGGAGCCTTATAGTTATCGACAAAAACACTGTTACCCTGATGCCAGTTCCACAGTTTATGATTCTGAATGACTTTGTTGAAAGTTGGATAGTCGAGCTTTTTTTTATTTTCCATTTTTAGTCTTAACAAAATGTATTTTACGATTTTGTTGTTGTTGTTGTTTTTCATTGATTTTCTTTTTCCTCTTAGCAATGTGTCAATTTCTCTGTAAACCGCCGTTATTCTTTTGTTCATACATTGTTCCCCCTTTGCCAAAGGATAGTATTGTCAACGGCAATAAAACAACGTCCGTGTCCGTGTCCGTGTCCATGACTCTCTTACTCCCCTCTCTCCACCCCCCACCCCCTCCCCCCGCTTCCCCCCCCCCACCCCCGCTCCCCCTCTGTCTGTCTGTCTGTCTGACTATCTCTCTCTATCTCACTACACACAACCATTACTTTATGCAAATCAAGCCTGACATATTCTGGTTGTTGGTTATGGAATTGTATGACTGAAAAGTAAACAAACAAACAAACAAACAAGCAGAGAAACAAACAGACGGACAGACAGACAAACAAACAAACAAACAAAACCACCCGAATTGTACTCTTAGAAGAAAAAAAAAATTACAGTAACTTTTCGTCATTTCCTTATGAATCTTTAAAACTTTATATCAATGTAGCCACATATGGAATGATGATTATTCAGTATGATCGAAACTGTTTAAATGTCCCTTTTCTCTCCCCCACCCCCCATCCCTCCCTCCTTCCCTCCCCCCTCCCTCGCTCTCTCTCTCCTCCCTCCCTCCCTCCCTCCACCCTCCATCTCTCTTTATCTGTACTGTACTTCTGTCTGTTGTGAATGAAATATCTGTCGTGTGCGTGTGTTTGTTTTCTAAATACTTTCTATATATATATATTTTTTTTTTTTTCGTCCAGAGGGCTGTAAATAATATATATATACGAGGGTCATTCAATAAATAAGGTGAATATTTCGGTATAAGGACTTCTAATACAGATAGAAGCTTACTTCTTTTTTTTTTTCAACGTAGTCTCCCAGCACTGTCACACACTTTTCCCATCTGTGCACAAGCTTCCGTATTCCCTCAGCGTAAAAAATCTTTGGACTGATGTCTCAGCCAGTCGCTCACAACACTTTTGACTTCAT
>NC_134910.1:3522386-3527386 GCF_041734735.1 Babylonia areolata | reverse complement strand
TCTCTCTCTCACTCCCTCACTGTACCTTGTCTTGAGACAGTTTTGGTGGGGGAAAAATCTATACAAGAAAGGTGATTTGTCTTCATTGCATCACGCACATCGAAATTATCGATTCAGGAAAGTTATCCTTTCCTTTCTAAGTTTGTCTCTGTCACTCACTCACTCACCTTTCTCTCTCTCTCTCTCTCTCTCTCTCACACACACACACACACACACACACACACACACACACACACACACACACACACACACACACACACACACACTGTATACATGCGTGCGTGCGTGCGTACGTGTGTATGTATGTGGGCGTGTGTGTGGGATTGTGTGTGTGTGTGTGAGACAGAGAAACAGAGAGACAGACAGAGACAGAGACAGACAGAGAGACAGATAGGGACACAGAGAGAGACACACAGACAGACAGACAGACAGAGATAGAGAGAGACAGACAGAGAGAGACAGAGACAGACAGAGAGAGATAGAGATACACAGACAGACACACAAACAGACAGAGACACAGAGAGAGACAGAGAAACAGAGAGACAGACAGACAGAGACAGAGACAGACAGAGAGACATAGAGACACACAGACAGACACACAGAGAGACAGACTGACAGAGACAGAGAGAGACAGAGAATCAACACAATAATAAACCCAGGCAAAGTGATGTCTGTTGTTTCCCCAAGAAGGAGAAGAAGCGGCAGACATCAACCCAGCTTCATCAATCAATTAATTAAGCTGATGACTTGACTGCTACTGCTTCAGGAAGGGGGTGGATGGTGGGCGTGAAGAATGACTATATTCCTTTTTTTTTCATGAGAACTGTATCAACCTAGCACCCCACCCCACCTCACCCGCCCCCCCACTCCCCTCCCTTCCCCCCATCTTCGAATTCCAGACAAATCTGAGAGTCCCGTGTTCGAATCTCGGTAACGGCGCCTGGTGGGTAAAGAGTGGATTTTTTTTTCCGATCTCCCAGGTCAACATTATGTGCAGACCTGCTAGTGCCTGAACCCCCTTCGTGTGTATACGGCAAGCAGAAAATCAAAAAACGCACGTTAAAGATCATGTAATCCACGTCAGCGTTCGGTGGGTTATGGAAAAGAAAACAAACCCAGCTTGCACAGCCCCCGAAAACAGGAGTATGGCTGCCTACATGGCGGGGTAAAAACGGTCATACACATAAAAGCCCACTCGTATACATACAAGTGAATTTGGGAGATGCAGCCCACGAACGCAGAAGAAGAAGAAGAAGAAGAAGAAGAAGAAGAAGAAGAAGAAGAAGAAGAAGAAGAAGAAGAAGAAGAAGCAGAAGAAGAAGAAGAAGAAGAAGAAGAAGAAGAAGAAGAAGAAGAAGCAGAAGAAGAAGAAGAAGAAGAAGAAGAAGAAGAAGATTGATTGATTGATTGAATCTTTAATGGGTACAGAACCAGGCGCAGTAAAGGCCTTTTTACAATTCTGCCCATTTAACGACACAAAACATAAAAATAAAGAACAACACAAAACAGGAGCAGGTCATAATATGACGACGACACCGCAGCCAACCACGGTGAATGGCTTCTCTGAGTCTGCACTGCTTTTGTTCGGACAACTTTTCAGCAGAGTTTATAAATGGATCAGTTCGAATACGAAATGTTGAGACGGGCGCCATAGCCGAATGGTTAAAGCGTTGGACTTTCGATCTGAGGGTCCCGGGTTCGAATCACGGTGACGGTGCCTGGTGGGTAAAGGGTGGAGATTTTTTCCGATCTCCCAGGTCAACATATGTGCAGACCTGCCAGTGCCTGAACCCCCTTCGTGTGAATACGCAAGCATAAGATCAAATACGCACGTTAAAGATCCTGTAATCCATGTCAGCGTTCGGTGGGTTATGGAAACGGTCATACACGTAAAAAGCCCACTCGCGTATATACGAGTAAACGTGGGAGTTGAAGCCCACGAACGCAGAAGAAGAAGAAGAAGAAGAAGAAGAATACGCAATGGCAGATATATGACAAGAAGCATGCTCAGAGTAAACATAGAAGACTAAAGCAAGTAATGGGTGTAATTACAAAAACAAATCTACCTTGTAAACTTGGAAAAAAAAATTCTTTCCATGACGAAAGTTTAGCCTATCGGTGACCTGAAAAAAAAAAGGAAATGGAGTCGCACATGCGCACGTGGCTCTCGCTAAAAATAACTAGGGAATCCCGACCCAAATCAGACGAAAGTGGGTCAACACACCCTCCCTATTGTGTTGTAATCATTATTACTTCCCTGTTAACCAGTCCTCGTAGTGGCGATGCCTGCTTCGGGGAGGACTGTAATTACTTCCCCGCGCCCTTCACAGGGTAGAACTGCGTTCAGACTTAATTCAGGTCTCGTTTAACTCTCTCCTTACGAACGGCGAAAGAGACGACGTTAACAGCGTTTCACCCCAATTACTATCATCAAAATATTGCAAGCGGAAGGCTCTTATACTGAAGAGGTGAATATTGACAAAGAATACCACAATTCTGACGACGGAAGCTAAAGGTTGGGTCATTCAGACACCCACTGGACATCCGAGGGGTCTGTGTAGAGGAGAAGAGCGGACTGGCCGTACTGAGTGAGTTAATCAACCTTTCAATTCTACGATATGAGAGAACGCCATCACGCCTTTGAGATATATTTCGCACTGTGAAGTGTTCATCGGGTCTTGCGACTTATTTTTGGCTGCCAGTTGAAGACATGCATTCCCATTTAGGAGCAAATCAGCCAACCAAACAAACAAAAACTCATAAATAATAACAATGATGGTAGTATTTATACAGCGCTGAATCTTGTGCAGAGACAAATCTAATTAGCGCTTTCACACCAGTCATTCACACGCATGCATAACTCTAAAACTAAAGAAACTGAAGACAAGGAAGAGGCATCTTTTGGAGTGTTTAGAAAAAATGTCTCCCAAGAAAACGGAAAGCGAACACATTTGGTTCTGGATTTATAGCTGACCCTATCATTGCAATCTTAAATCAGCCAGCCAGCCCTTCTGCCTTCAGGCGTGAACTCCAAATCTTTTTATATTATTTATTTATTTATTCATTTATTTATTTAAATCTTGTAATTTGAAAAGAAACCAAAAATATCGAGAGTCCTTTTTTCACCTCTTTGGGTCTTCTCCCTTGTTATTGCCCCCGCCCTCCAAAATGGCTGTGTATGGATCTTTTGCACACACACCCCTCCTCCCTTCCCCCGCACCCCACCCCACCCCCACACCCCCCACTCAAGATATTATATTCGGGGGAGAAATTTTAGACAATAATTGTATTCAAAACTACGTGTTTTTTTTTTTTTCTGCTCACCCAGTATTCACGCTACCTTTCTCACAGAATACTCTGTATTGCCAAGGGAACCCTCTCTGGGAACCCCTGCAGTAAGGCGTCCATTTTTTTTTTTTTTTTTTTTTTTTTTTTGCTGCCCCATCATCTGCACTCATTTAGATTCCCCCATAATACACGGCCAAACCCGGGTTCGTCCGTCACAGTTCCAGCGTGGGCAGTCCACAGGGAACCATCGATGTTAGGTCGCCAGGAGGCCACACACCAGAGGAGACTCTGCACTGTTGCTGAGTCACTTCGGTGGTGTTCAGTGGTGCCTGTTCTGTTTTAACGTATTTAGGACACCACCTACTAAAAGGCGTCCTTTTCTAATTAATCCCCGGGTTTTCAGTTTATGTATGTAGACCACAACTTCAAGCCAGGAACTGCAGCCCTCACCCCCTTGCCCCCGCCCCACCCCTGAATGAAAATACTTTCAACTTTCGGATGAAGGCAAGAGAAAATGTCGGACCCCCACCCCCACCCCCACCCTCCCTCCGACTCAGCAACCTCCCTTCAACCCTTTCCTCAACCCCCGCCCACTGATGGAGTCTCCCGTCGGTCTGAAGGATGAGTAGGCAGGCAGGCGTATCTGTCGGTGTGTGTCCTCATATGGGAGAAGAGGCCGATTCTGGATGCGCAGCACTTCCCACAGGTGTTGCAAGGGAAAACGTCTCCAGAAGTTGAGCCCTGCTTCCTTCGCTCACGCTTCTCTTTAGTGGCCAGCGTTCTCTTGTTTTCAAACGTCTTTATGCCACTAGGGCACAGCATCCTCCAGCGAGAGCGGTCAAGGGCATCAGTTTCCCAGGAAGCGATGTCTATGTCACAGGCTTTTAGGTTTGTCTTCAAGGTGTCCTTGAAGCGCTTGCAGGGTCTTCCAAGTTCACGCTGGCCATACAATAGCATCTTCGGGATCCTGCTGTCTGTCATGCGGACAACGTGTCCTGTCCAGCGTAGCTGGCACTGGATCAGCAGGCTTTCGATGCTGGGCAGGCCGCTCCTCTCTAGGACCTGGAGGTTAGAGACCCTGTCTTGCCACTTTATGCCGAGGATCTTTCGTAGGCATCTCTGGTGAAACTGCTCAAGTTGTTGAATGTGACGGCGATACGTCGTCCATGTTTCACAGCAGTACAACAAGGTGGTCAGCACATCTCTCCGCAACCCACACCCACTACCAACCAAATAAAATGCCTGTCCCACTTACCGTCTCAAATGTTTCAGCCATTGAGCTTCGTCAGAATAGTATGAAGTAGGCGATGTATAAAGATACATACATGCGTGTGTGTGTGTGTGTGTGTGTGTGTGTGTGTGTGTGTGTGTGTGTGTGTGTGTGTGTGTGTGTGTGTGTGTGTGTGTGCGTGCGCGCGCGTGTGTGTGCGAGTGTGTGTGTGTGTGTGTGTGTGTGTGTGTGTGTGTGTGCGTGCGTGCGTGTGTGTGTGTGTGTGTGTGTGTGTGTGTGTGTGTGTGTGTGTGTGTGTGTGTGTGTGTGTGTGTGTGTGTGTGTGTGTGTGTGTGTGTGTGTGTGTGTGTGTGTGTTGAAAAATCACTTCCCTCCCCCCCACCCACCCCCCCAAAAAAAATCCATTAATTTCTAACAGAAAACTAATCGAGAATGATTTGTGTGTCCGTGTAACACACCATGCGTGCGTCTGTGAAAACCT
>NC_134910.1:3507386-3509886 GCF_041734735.1 Babylonia areolata | reverse complement strand
AATCCATGTCAGCGTTCGGTGGGTTATGGAAACAAGTAATTACCCAGCATGCACACCCCCGAAAGCGGAGTATGGCTGCCTACATGGCGGGGTAAAAACGGTCATACACGTAAAAGCCCACTCGTGTATATACGAGTGAACGTGGGAGTTGCAGCCCACGAACAAAGAAGAAGAAGAAGAGGACTGACGATGACGACGACAAAAACGCACAGACAAAAAAAAAAGAAAAAAGGATACAAAGAAAAGGGACGGGGAGGAGGAGAGAGAGGGGATGGGGGGGGGGGGGGAGGGGAAGGGACGCGGGCGAGGGAAGATGGGTGGGGGTGGGGGGGGGGGAGAAGGATGCGGAGGGGGTGAGGGGTGGGGGAATGGAGGGGGAGGGGGGGGGGGGGTTAGGGTTGGGACGTCTCTTTAAAGTCAGGCGGGGCAATTTTTATCAATCGGTTGAGTGAAGACGGATGGTGTGGCACTGGTCCAGGCAGTCTATCTGGTGGCCAGTCGACAATGAGATCCTCACCTCCCTCCCCCCCTCCCTCCCTCCCTCCTGCCTGGCTCCCTGCTCCGTCACTTTTCTTTCTTCTGCTTTCTTCTTCTGCTTTCTGCTTTCTTCTTCTGCTTTCTTCTTCTGCTTTCTTCTTCTTCTTCTTCTGCTTTCTTCTTCTGCTTTCTTCTTCTGCTTATTCTTCTGCTTTCTGCTTTCTTCTTCTGCTTTCTGCTTTCTTCTTCTTCTGCCTTCTTCTTTCTTCTTCTGTTTTCTTCTTTCTTCTTCTGCTTTCTTCTTCTGCTTTCTGGTTCTTCTTTCTTCTTCTGTCTTCTGCTTTCTTCTTCTGCTTCTTCTTCTTATGCTTTCTCCTTCTGCTCCTGCTTTCTTCTTCTGCTTTCTGCTTTCTTCTTCTACTTTCTTCTTCTGCTTCTTCTTCTGTCTTCTGCTTTCTTCTTCTGCTTCTTCTTCTTATGCTTTCTCCTTCTGCTCCTGCTTTCTTCTTCTGCTTTCTGCTTTCTTCTTCTTCTTTCTTCTTCTGTCTTCTGCTTTCTTCTTCTTCTTTCTTCTTCTGTCTTTTGCTTTCTTCTTCTTCTTTCTTCTGCTTCTTCTTCTGCTTCCTGCTTTCTTCTTCTTCTTTCTTCTGCTTCTTCTTCTTCGTCTTCTGCTTTCTTCTTCTGCTTCTTCTTTTCACTGTACTGTTCTGTTCTGTACTGTCTGTGTCTGTGTCTGTGCTGTACTTCTCTGTCTGTTTCTGTCTGTCTGTACTTCTCTGTCTGTGCGTACTTCTCTGTCTGTGCTGTACTGTCTGTTTCTGTCTGTCCGTACTTCTCTTTCTGTGCTGTACTGTCTGTTTCTGTCTGTCTGTACTTCTCTGTCTGTGCTGTACTGTCTGTTTCTGTCTGTCCGTACTTCTCTTTCTGTGCTGTACTGTCTGTTTCTGTCTGTCTGTACTTCACTGTATGTGCTGTACTGTCTGTTTCTGTCTGTACTTCTCTGTCTGTGCTGTACTGTCTGTTTATGTCTGTACTTCTCTTTCTGTGCTGTACTGTCTGTTTCTGTCTGTCTGTACTTCACTGTATGTGCTGTACTGTCTGTTTATGTCTGTACTTCTCTGTCTGTGCTGTACTGTCTGTTTCTGTCTGTGCTGTACTTCTCTGTCTGTGCTGTACTGTCTGTTTCTGTCTGTGCTGTACTGTCTGTTTCTGTCTGTGCTGTACTTCTCTGTCTGTGCTGTACTGTCTGTTTCTGTCTGTGCTGTACTGTCTGTTTCTGTCTGTGCTGTACTGTCTGTTTCTGTCTGTGCTGTACTTCTCTGTCTGTGCTGTACTGTCTGTTTCTGTCTGTGCTGTACTGTCTGTTTCTGTCTGTCCGTACTTCTCTGTCTGTGCTGTACTGTCTGTTTCTGTCTGTGCTGTACTTCTCTGTCTGTGCTGTACTGTCTGTTTCTGTCTGTGCTGTACCGTCTGTTTCTGTCTGTGCTGTACTGTCTGTTTCTGTCTGTCCGTACTTCTCTGTCTGTGCTGTACTGTCTGTTTCTGTCTGTGCTGTACTTCTCTGTCTGTGCTGTACTGTCTGTTTCTGTCTGTGCTGTACTGTCTGTTCTGTCTGTGCTGTACTGTCTGTTTCTGTCTGTGCTGTACTGTCTGTGCTGTACTGTCTGTTTCTGTCTGTGCTGTACTGTCTGTTTCTGTCTGTGCTGTACTTCTCTGTCTGTGCTGTACTGTCTGTTTCTGTCTGTGCTGTACTGTCTGTTTCTGTCTGTGCTGTACTGTCTGTTTCTGTCTGTGCTGTACTGTCTGTTTCTGTCTGTGCTGTACTTCTCTGTCTGTGCTGTACTGTCTGTTTCTGTCTGTGCTGTACTGTCTGTTTCTGTCTGTGCTGTACTTCTCTGTCTGTGCTGTACTGTCTGTTTCTGTCTGTGCTGTACTTCTCTGTCTGTGCTGTACTGTCTGTTTCTGTCTGTGCTGTACTGTTTCTGTCTGTGCTGTACTGTCTGTTTCTGTCTGTCCGTACTTC
>NC_134910.1:3489886-3492386 GCF_041734735.1 Babylonia areolata | reverse complement strand
CGAAAGAATGAAATAAAGGAAGGAAAGATGGAAGAAAGTAAAGGGAAAGAAAAGACAGAAGGAAGGAAGAAAAAATGAAAGGAAGGCAGGAAAGATGGAAGAAAGAAAGGAAATGGAAAGACAGAAAAAAAGGAAGAAAGAATGAATGAAAGGGAGGAAGGAAAGATGGAAGGAAGGAAAGAAGGAAGAAAGAAAGAAAGAAAGAAAGAAAGAAAGAAAGGAAAATGAAGGGAAAGGGCAGAAGGAAGAATGAAAGAAAGGAAAGAAAAAAGGAAGAAAGGAAAGGGAAAGAAAAGACAGAAGGAAGAAAGAAAGAATGAAAGAAAGGAAGGAAAATGAAGGGAAAGGACAGAAAGAAGAATGAAAGAATGAAAGAAAGGAAAGACGGAAGGAAGAAAGTAAAGGGAAAGAAAAGACAGAAGGAAGAAAGAAAAAATGAAAGGAATGAAGGAAAGATGGAAGAAAGAAATGAAATGGAAAGACAGAAGAGAAAAAAAGAAAGAATGAATGAAAGGGAGGAAGGAAAGAAGGACGAAAGAAAGAAAGGAAAATGAATGGAAAGGGCAGAAGGAAGAATGAAAAAAATGAAAGAAAGGAAGGAAAGAAAGATAGAAGGAAGAAAGGAAAGGGGAAGAAAAGACAGAAAGAAAAACAAAGAATGAATGAATGAAAGAAAGAAAGGAAGAAAGAAAGAAATAAAGAAGGAAAGAAAGAAAAAAAAAATGGCAGAAAGAAGAAGACTTCCAAACCTGTGGATCAGGTTTCTGGCCGAAGCCAAAGATTAGCCACAGGGATTCTCTTCACTCGTAAGGAACTTTTCCGTCAGACAATGTCTTTGTCGCTTCACTCTCCGTCTAAAGAAAAAAAAACAACGACAAAAAACAAAGAGAAAAAAAAAAGAAGAAAAATCTAAAACAGCAAGTGGCCGGCTTTTTACCGTTTTCTTTCTTTCTTTCTTTCTTTCTTTTTTCTTCTTCTTCTTTCCTCTGTGAATAATGAAACAATAACAAACTCTGGCTTAAAAAAAAACTATAATCCCCCTTTCGCCCGGCTCTGGTATCTCGATTGACAAATTAGATGACTCAGTCCACTGCACAGCTTCTGAAATAACAAAGAAGAAGAAGGAGGAGGAGAAGGAGGAGAAGAAGAAGAAGGAGGGGGAGGAGGAGAAAGAAGAAGAAGAAGGAGAAAAAGAAGAAGAAGGAGGAGGAGGAGGAGGAGGAGGGGGAAGAAGAAGATTGATTGATTGATTGAATCTTTAATGGGTAAAGAATTAGGCACAGTAAAGGCCTTTTTACAATTCTGCCCATTTAACGACATAAAAAATAAAGAACGAACGACACAAAACATAAAAATAAAGAAATAAACTGAAATAAAATAAAATAATAAGAACGACGAATAAGAATAGGAACTTGAATAGTCTATTAAGGGTAACAAAGCGATGAAAAACTGGAACAATTGGTACATTACATGTACATAGGTACTTACACACACACACACACACACAAAATTATAAAACAAGCAACAAAGACATACGTACACATTCACGCCCACACACTCAAACACACACAAACACACACACGCACTTACTGTTCACACATACACATACATTCAATTTTTCATTCATCATGGCATGGCAGCTAGTGGACTGAGTACAAGCAAGCATTTGCAAAAGACCGCGAGTAGGTTCATCAAATGTATCGAATAGAAATATTCTTATCTTAGTTTAGATAGAAGAAGAAGAAGAAGAAGAAGAAGAAGAAGAAGAAGAAGAAGAAGAAGAAGATTGATTGATTGATTGAATCTTTAATGGGTAAAGAATTAGGCACAGTAAAGGCCTTTTTACAATTCTGCCCATTTAACGACATAAAAAATAAAGAACGAACGACACAAAACATAAAAATAAAGAAATAAACTGAAATAAAATAAAATAATAAGAACGACGAATAAGAATAGGAACTTGAATAGTCTATTAAAGGTAACAAAGCGATGAAAAACTGGAACAATTGGTACATTACATGTACATAGGTACTTACACACACACACACACACACACACACACACACACACACACGCACACACACACACACACACACACACACACACACACACACACACACACACAAAATTATAAAACAAGCAACAAAGACATACGTACACATTCACGCCCACACACTCAAACACACACAAACACACACACGCACTTACTGTTCACACATACACATACATTCAATTTTTCATTCATCATGGCATGGCAGCTAGTGGACGGAGTACAAGCAAGCATTTGCAAAAGACCGCGAGTAGGTTAATCAAATGTATCGAATAGAAATATTCTTATCTTAGTTTTAAAGAGAGATATGGCTGGAATTTGACGACATGTCTTTGGAAGCATGTTCCATTCGATGCTTCCATTAAATGAGAGACTCATCTTAAATAAATCAATTTTAGGCTTTGGGACAATAGCTCTATCTGAATTACGTTGGAACTGGAAACAAAATAA
>NC_134910.1:3479886-3482386 GCF_041734735.1 Babylonia areolata | reverse complement strand
GTCCAGTGGGTGTCTGAATGACCCAACCTTTAGCTTCCGTCGTCAGAATTGTGCTATTCTTTGTCAACATTTACGTCTTCAGTATAAGAGCCTTCCGCTTGCAATATTTTGATGATGGTAATTGGGGTGAAACGCTGTTAACGTCGTCTCTTTCGCCGTTCGTATGGAAAGAGTTAAACGTTAAAAAGTCGCATAGCCTTTTAACGATAACTGAGGCAGTGAATTCATACCCACTGTGTCCAGGGCTCGGCATAGGAAGGCGGGGCCCAATCCTCTCCTGTCCGCCGTTCTCAACCTTCCCCAACCAAGTCAGGTATAATTAGCAAAGAGTGTTAACTCTCTCCATTCACAAGGTACACAACTTCAAGTCAGTGCTGCTTTCGCTACCGATTCAGCTATCACACATGTAAATAAAAGGTACACTGGAACAAACCCAGACACTTCCTCAAAAAACAGGAAGCGCCGGGTCTGTCCTTACACCGATCATCTGACATGTGCACACAGCAGCAAAGACAGAAGAAATATGCAAACACAAATAATTAATGAGCTTTTATTCATAGCCTCTAGCAGAACTGACTTGAAGTTGTGTACCTTGTGTATGGAGAGAGTTACCACTCTTTACCATTTGTTAATCATTTCATCTCCTAGACCCAGTTGCATTGCTTGGTTCTAACTTTTTGACAGTTACACGTGACTAAACGCCTACGTTGACCGAACTACGCCATTGGTCAGTTCCATACTACACGCAGTTAGTAGCGTGGTACAAACCATACCAGGCTCTTCCGTCCGAGCAATGAAACTGCCTCCTGGCCTCAGTGTTTTTTTTTTAAATTCCAAGTCACGTATACCCCATCGTAACCTGGGTGAGAGTGAGGGAAAAATCGGAGCAAAAACTCCTTTCTCAAGGACACAACAGCAGGCCGAAACGTGGGAGAGAAAGACATTTACTCCCCCCCCCCCCCCTCCCTACCTCCCCCCCCCCTGCCCCGCCGTCCCCACACAGCAAAACAAACAAAAACAAAAAAAGAATAATAAATCATAGAGAAATAAAATGAAATAAGTAAAGGAAAAAAAAAACAACTCCAATTCAGATAATCAAAGTAGTAATTAAAGAAAAGGAACAAAACAAAACAAAAAAACAAACAAACAAAAAAAACAACAAAAAAAAACAAAACAAAAAAAAACAACGACAAACAAACAAAAAAAAAACAAACAAACAAAGCCAAAAGAAAAGAAAAGAAACCCACTTTAAATGCTAATACAATTAAATTCACGTATATCTTTACGACTGTTTCTCTTCTTTTTTCATCCCCAAACTGTGGAAAAAAAAACAACCCCAAAACAAACAATCAAACAAAGAAAAAAAAAGACACTTTGGAATTCCAGGCCACATATCAACCCAAACGAGTCACGGCATCAAGTTCAAATTCCTTTCATGAAATTAGTGTGTGTGTGTGTGTCGTGTGTGTGTCGTGTGTGTGTGTGTGTGGAGTGTAGGGTCTATTCCTATTTTTGGTTTGGTTTTGTCTGTCTTTTCGCCTCCCCCCCCCCACTCCCATCCCCCTCCCCCCTCCCCTCAATTCCAAGTCAGCAGTCTGTGAAATGGGTATCGTTGAAAACGGGAGGTTTTTGGCAATTTTTATCTCAATAAATTTTGTTGCTGTTGATGTTTTTTTTGTTTTTTTTGTTTTTTTGTTGTTGTTTTTTTTTTGGGGAGGCGGTGTGTTGGTGTGGGGGGTCATTATATTTTTGTGGCTGTTTGGGGGATCACCGTCTCCCTTTCATCGCCCGCGTGCGAGGAGATAGGACACATCACCGCCCTTTGCTTTGGGATTTGAGGTCGCGCGCGGCGCACACGCAAACACACACACAGACACACACACACACACACACACACACACACAGATGCACACACTAAAATTTTGAAAGCGCGCATGTGCTCGTAATGACGCCCACACCCACACCCACACACACCCTTTTTTTAGGGGGGCGGGGGGGGGGGGGGTGGGGGGGGGGTAGGAAGGGGGGTAGCCACTGGAAATTTAAACGACAAGTACAATACACAGCAGAGACTCGTCTTAGTGTCAGCGTAATATTGCGTTTATTGTTACTATTCTTTCTATTACTATTATCTATCTATCTATGATTTTTTTTAAATCGTGTTCTAAATGATCCTTTTGTAGTCTAAAGTCTGATCATCCAGTTATGTTTCAGTCACTTTTTTTTAGTTTTACATCAGACAAATATATGACACCAGAATTTGTCGGGTGCTTTACTCTGCGTGATAAAAAAAAAAACAGAAAGAAAAAAAAGAAGAGAAAAAAAAGAGAGAAACAGGAACAAGCAGAGACAGACAGACAGACAGACAGACACACACACACACACACACACACACACACACAGATGCACACACTCAAATTTTGAAAGCGCGCATATGCTCGTAATGACGCCCACACCCACACATTTTTATTTTTTGGTAGCCACTGGAAATTTAAAAGAC
>NC_134910.1:3449886-3452386 GCF_041734735.1 Babylonia areolata | reverse complement strand
AACTACTCATCACGTGACTTTGGTACACGAGTAATGAACCATTCGACACTCACGTTTCATAATCAGGGCACGGAACGAAGGCCGCTCACTCCAGCAGCGTTACATAATAATGCAAAGGGGAATAACTGGGCACCTCTCGGGCAGAAAATGGTGACAGGACCAGAGACACAGTCAGGCAGAAAATGATGGACCTGGGCTTAGAACCATGCAGACGGGAACAGCGCAGACCGGGACAGTTTGGAAGGAAGCGGTGTACCTGTGTCAATATATCGGCTGTGGTCCCTTGACAGGTTCTAATGTGGGTTTTTTCTTCTTCTTTTATTTTTTGTCTGAGAGAAAAGTAGAGAGAGAGAGAGGGGGGGGGAGGGAGGAGGTAGAGATAGAGGGATAGAGAGAGGGAGAATAGAGAGAAGGAGAGAGTGGGGGTGGGGAGGGAAGGAGACATAGGAAAATGTGTGTGTGTGTGTGTGTGTGTGTGAGAGAGAGAGAGAGAGAGAGAGAGAGAAGGGGGGATGTGAGTGAGGAGAAAGAGTGGGTGGGAAAAAAAACTTGGTGAATATGCAGGGGGATGAGGGGGGGGGGGGGGGGGCAGAGATATTGGTGGAGAGACAGAAGAGTTAGCTAGACAGAGAGAGGTAGCAGCAAGGACGTACAAGGAAAGGAAAAGAGAGACAGACGCAGGGAGAGAGAGGGAGAGAGAGAGCGACGGAGACAGAGACAGAGACAGAGAAAGAGAGAGAAAGACAGAGAGACAGGCAGATAATAATACCTCCACACACACATCACTACCACCCCCACCCCCCTCCCCCCTTACACAAATCACCACCCCCAGGGCCCTCAGAACGGTAATGAAAAACCAACATTCCCCCTCCTCACCCCTTCACCACCCACCTTCCCCTCACCCTCCACACCCCCTCCCTCTCCCCCCAAACTACTCACCACGTGACTTTGGTAACGCGAGGAACGAACAACCCAATCGACGCTCACGTTTCATAATCAGGGCACGGAACGAAGGCCGCTCACTCCGACGGCGTTACATAATAATGCAAAGGGGAATAACTGGGCACCTCTCAGGCAGAAAATGGTGATAGGACCAGATACAGTCATCCGGAAAATGACGAACCTGGGCTCCTGGCGGTGGTAATTGTTTGAGATGGAGGTTAAAGAGAAGACGGAAGGAGGGGCGGGAAAAGTGATGGTGGTGGTCGTCGTCGTGGTTGTGGAGGAGGTGGTGGTGGTGGTGGTGGGGCAGAGGAGGTTTGATGATGAAAACGACGCGACTGTATCGACTGTGGCGTCTATAAACAGACTTCATTGTGAGGGATTTTTTTTGTACGTACTATGTGGGAACAATAAATCGATTTTTGTTCTCTGTGTCTCAGCAGGAGTATAATTATTATGTCTATACCTCGTTTATATTCTTTTTCCCCAGAAATTTCAAAGCTATCAGTTCGTTGAGACTTTACACACACACACACACAGAGTCCTTTATCTCCTGGAAAGTGAAATCATTTTTACTCATAGTTTATGTTATCGTGAATCTTCAGTCTCTAATTTACCTCTCAATTATCACAAAATTAATTAAAAAGAAGAAAAGGACCAATGTTGCTATTCTTAGATACATAGCTAATATAATCATGAAGATGAACATAAAAAAAAAAAAAAAAAAAAAAAAAAAAAAAAAAAAAACAACAACAACAATGATAAACAATTCCCCAAACTTTGGACAACAAAGTAAATAAAAAAAAATCAAAAAAAAAAAAAAAAAAATCAGTGTTAGAGCCTGAAATGCATACTGATCTCCCTTATCCAAAGTCACGCGTGCAAAGGACATTCGTTGTGATAAGGAACTGCCTCAATCTGATAATCAAACGACATGTTTCGCTCCCAGATTATAAGCAAAACAAAACAAAACAAAACAAAGCTTTTGATAGAAAATGATTGTGACTGTGCGCTCGTTGAAAGAGACCATTGCTGAACCATGCTACACTTCAACAGATTATACCAAATTAAGAGTTAGGAAACTCTGGACAAAATAAAATTTTTATTTCTATTTATTATTAATATTATTTCTTTATTTATTCATTTATTTATTTATTGTTTAGTTTTGTACGCTTATAGTTGACTTCGTCAACTTTATAGTTGACTTCGTCAACTTTTTGCGCCTTACACATATTATTATTAGTAGTAGTTCTTCTTTTATGTATTTATCTATTATTTATTTCCTTTTTTTTCCCCCAAGGCCTGACTAAGCGCGTTGGGTTACGCTGCTGGTCAGGCATCTGCTAGGCAGATGTGGTGTAGCGTATATGGATTTGTCCGAACGCAGTGACGCCTCCTTGAGCTACTGAAATTGAAACTGAAACTGGACAAAAGACACATCGCCCACAGCGGTGGCCTGGTGGGTAACTCGTCCGCCAAAGAAGCGAGGGAAATCTGAGCGCACAGGATCGAATCCCTCACTCGCCAGTAGTAATTATATGTTCTCCCTCTCAACTAG
>NC_134910.1:3439886-3444886 GCF_041734735.1 Babylonia areolata | reverse complement strand
ATGGCAACGAGAGTGTTGTCCTCTGGCGAAATTACGTAAAATGAAATCCCCTTTCATAGGTACACAAATATGTAAGCATGCACTCAAGGCCTGACTAAGCGCGTTGGGTTATGCTGCTGGTCAGGCATCTGCTCAACAGATGTGGTGTAGCGTGTATGGATTTGTCCGAACGCAGTGACGCCTCCTTGAGAAAGTGAAACTGAAACTGAAACTTCTTTGGTGGTGGTGGTGGTGGTGGTGGTGGTGGTGGTGTGTGTGTGTGTGTGTGTGTGTGTGTGTGTCTGTGTGTGTGTGTGTGTGTGTGTGTGGAGGGGTGTGGTGTGGAGGGGGGGGGGGGGTATGGTGGGGTGTCTTTGCTTTATGTCACACTCAGTGCCAAAGCCTCTCTCTGTGTCTCTTTACGGCTGAGGGCTGGATGTAAATAAACACACACACACACACACACACACACACACACACACCAAAAGCGTGTTCCTTGCTTTATCTATTACCCTCGTAAAATTAATAAAGATTTTTTTTTTTTTTTTTTGGGGGGGGGGGGGGGGGGTGGGTGGTGGGTGTTTGTGTTGTCTTTGTCTTCGTCTATCTCTGTCTGTTCCACTTGTCTGGTTGTCCTCCCTCGCTCTCTTTCATTGTGTGTGTGTGTGTGTGTGTGTGTGTGCGTGTGTGTGTGTGTGTGTCTGTGTGTGTGCGTGTGTGTGTGTGTGTGTGTGTGTGTGTGTGTGTGGGAGGGGGGGGGGCAACTGTGATTAATTACGGCGCAGAGACGTAGGTTGTTGTTGTTTTTTTTATAAACGAACGGGGTGTGTGTGTGTGTGTGGGGGGGGGGGGGTTAGGGGGGAGGGGGGGGGAGGGGAGGGGAGAAGGGGGGTAGGGGGTTCCAGGGGGACGGTATGCTTGTCACGGGGGGAAGCAAGACAGAGTAATTACCATTCATTAGAGATAACATTGCTTCTCCTCTATTCACCCTCCCCCTCACCAACCCCCCGCCCCCCCCCCACCCCCCTAACCCCAACCCTCCACCCCCGCCCTCCTCCCTAAAAAAAGAGGGGTATTAAATATGGATCTGTCATAGTCAGTTAGCGTCCAGTGCACACAAACCTGTGGGACCTTTCTTTGCTTGGACAGTCCGTGTGTGTGTGTGTGTGTGTGTGTGTGTGTGTGTGTGTGTGTGTGTGTGTGTGTGTGTAGTTTTTGTTGTCCGGTTGGTTTTTATTTATGAATAATTCATTTTTTTATCAATCTATTATTATTATTATAATTTTTTTTTATTATTATTTTTTACATATTTTTTTTATTGTCATTATGATGATGATGATGATGATGATGATGTTCTTCTGCTGTGTCTTTCTTGTGTTCTTCTCTCTGTTTTCTATGAATGTCTGCTTTTTTGTTTTCTTCTTGAATCTATGTCTATCTATCTGTCTATCTATCTATCTATCTGTCTATTTATCTATCTAGCTATCTGTCTGACTGTCTGTCTATCTATCTATCTATCTATGTCTGTCTACCTATCTGTCTGTCCGTCCGTCTATCTATATATCTGTCTATTCATCTATCTGTCTGTCTGTCGGTTTACGTGTTATACTTTGTCTCATCATTTCGCTCATTCTCTCTCTTGTCTGTCTATCTTTTTTTCTTCTTTTTTTTTAACATTTTTTTTTTTAAATTCCATTTTGATAGGTTGACATTTCACAACAACAACAGCATCTTAATGGACATTTATAAAGAAGAAAAAACAACAACAAACAAACAAACAAACACCATAAATACTCTGATAGAAACAGCCAAGCAGCTGGATTATAGCAGCTGGATTGTCTGTCTATCTTTGCCTGTCTGTCTGTCTGTCTGTCTGTCTGTCTGTCTGTCTGTCTCTCTCTCTCTCTCTCTCTCTCTCTCTCTCTCCTGTTCTCTATTACTCTTTCTCTATCTCTATTACCTCTCTCTCACGCTCTCTCTCTCTCTCTCCCCTTCTGTCTCTGTCTCCCCCCCCCCTCTCTCTCTCTATGTCTCTATCTTTTCTCTGTCTCTCTCTTACTTTTACTCTATCTCTATTACCTCTCTCTCTCTCACGCTCTCTCTCTCTTTCTCTCTCCCCATCTGTCTCTGTCTCCTCTCTCTGTCTCTCTCTCTGTCTGTCTATCTCTTTCACGCTCTCTCTCTCTCTCTTGCTCTATCTCTTTTACCTCTCTCTTTCTCTCTCTCTTTTACCTCTCTTTCAAGCTCTATCTCTCTCTCTTACCTCTCTTTCAAGCTTTCTCTCTCCTCTCTCTCTCTCTCTCTTTCTCCCTCCCTCTTTTCCTCTCTATCTTCTCCCCCCCCCTCCTCTCTCTCGTCTCTTTGACCCCTCTCTCTGTCCTCTTCTTTCTCAGTTATAAATCTGGATTGTTTATTTTTCAGCACATGGACTTTTAAGACAACGCCAGAGAGAGAGAGAGAGAGAGAGAGAGAGAGAGAGAGAGAGAGAGAGAGAGAGAGAGAGAGAGAGAGAGAGCACTAAACACTGAATACTGAAACGTTTAATGTCATTAGCTGAAAAGCTCTGGTGACGCAGTAGGTACTAATCAGAACAGAATGGCGCAAACAAACAAACAAACAAACAAAAAAAAAACACACACACAACAACAACAACAACAAAAACCAGAATTGAAACAACATAAACTAATAGGAGATTTGCGACACTTTAGCACTTTGTCATTAGCTTAAAGTAAATGTGTGTGTGTGTGTGTGTGTGTGTGTGTGTGTGTGTGTGTGTGTGTGCGTGAGAGAGAGAGAGAGAGAGAGAGAGAGAGAGAGCGTGAAAGAGAGGTAAAAGAGATAGAAAAAGAGTAAGAGAGAGAGAGAGAGAGACGGAGGAGGGGATGGGAGACAGAGGTTGAGAGAGAGAGGGGGATATACGATTCAGATTAAGAGAGAAAGAGGAGAGAGAGAGAGAGAGAGAGAGAGAGAGAGAGAGAGAGAGAGAGAGAGAGAGAGAGAGTGGGAAGGGGGGGGGGGGGAGAGAGACGTGGGGGAGAGACAACAGCAACGCGGAAAGCTTAATGCAAAGACCACCAGCCTGTCCACATTGAGAGACAGACAGACAGACAGACAGAGACACACAGACACAGACACAGAGACAGAGACACAGACTGACAAAGAGAGACACAGAGACAGAGACATAGAGAGACAGAGAGAGACAGAGACAGAGAGACAGACAGACACAGACACACAGACAAAGAGAGACACATATGCAGAGACATAGACAAACAAGGGGTAAAAACACAAGATATATATAAAAAACAAAAACTAACAAAAAACAAAAAAAAAAAAAAAGAAAAAGAAAAGAAAAACAGCAGTAAATCACGAGCTAGACATACATCACACCTCTCTCCCTTTCTCTCTCTACCGTCACGAAGGATCTTCAGTAGGGATCAGAGCGGAACTGATAATGAACTAATCGAGGAGGTGCCAGGGACCAAAAGCATTCCTTTTGTCTCTGGGAGAGAAACCAGCAAGGAACGGTCCCCGGACTTCCTGTAATCCTCTGCGCGCGCAACCCTCACGTGCAGCTAAGCCGTTCGTACTTCTGCCGCAGAAGAGGTGTTAAAGGGGGCTGAAGAAGTCTTGTGTGAGGATGGTTTATCTCCCTTGTTCTCTCTCTCTCTCTCTCTCTCTCTCTCTCTCTCTCTCTCTCTCTCTCTCTCCCTCTCTCTCTCCTCGGGGGTTCTCGAGTTGGGTGGTGAGAGAAGCTTGCTCCCCCCCCCCCCCCCCACACCCCTCAATACACCCCGCCCTCACTCCCCTCCCCCTTCTCTTATTTTCACTCTCTCACTGTGTGTGTGTGTGTGTGTGTGTGTGTGTGTGTGTGTGTGTGTGTGTGTGTGTGTGTTGCTGTTGTTTTTTGTTGTTGTTGTTATTGTTGCTGTTGTAGTTGCTGAAATTTTTGTTGTTGTTATTGTTGTTGTTGTGGTGGTGGTGGTGGTTGTTGCTCTTCTTCTTCTGCTTCTCCTTCTTCATCTTCTTCTTCTTCTTCTGCTTCTCCTTCTTCTTCTTTTCTCATTTTCTCTCTCTGTTTATATTTCTGGGTGTTTTTTTTTCTTTCGTTACACTTTCTTTTCTTTTCTTCTTTCTTTCTTTCCTCTTCCTCCTCTTCCTCCTCCTCTTTCTCTTCCTCCTCCTTCTCCTCCTCCTCTTTCTCTTCCTCCTCCTTCTCCTCCTCCTCCTTCTCCTCCACCTCTTCCTCCTCCTTCTCCTCCTCCTCCTCCACCTCTTCCTCCTCCACCCCTTCCTCCTTCTCCTCCTTTATCTCTTTCTCTTCCTCCTCCTTCTCTTCCACCTCTCCCTCCTCAGCCTCCTCCTCCACCTCCTGTACCTCCTCCTCTTCCTCCTCGTCCTCTACCACCTCTTCCTCCTCCTCCTCCTCCTTTTCCCCTTCCTCTTCCTCCTCCTCTTCCTCCTCCTCTTCCTCATCCTCCTACCTTCGGCCCTTCCTTCTGTTTCTTGTCTGGGATCAGAGGAAGTCTCCCCCCCCCCACCCCATCTTTTTCCTCCTCCTCCTCCTCCTCCTCCACCACCACCTCTTCCTCCTACCTTCCTTCCTTCCTTCTTTCTTTCCTCCTCTCCGCTTCTTGTCTGGAATCAGAGGAAGTCGCAGGAATTGACGCCGACACCTCGTAAGTAAAGAAGTCCATCCAAAGACTGAAGACCTGTCGGATCGATCCGGGGACACCACCCTGCCCACATCCCCTCCCTGCCTCCCTCCCTCCCTCCCTCCCTCCCTCATCACCACCCCTCTACTATCCCCACCCACCCACCTACTCTGTACACGTACCCCAGCTGGCACCCAGCCCCCTCCCCTAACATCCACCCACAGTTACCCCGGGTAGCCGTCAGTCAAGTGAAGGCACAGCCGGCTTCCACTCCACACAAGACGATTTCTCTGCTGTTATACCCCCCACCCACCCACCCACCCCTCTCACACACGCGCACCCCTCCCCCCACTCCTCATTCTCTCTATG
>NC_134910.1:3407027-3412027 GCF_041734735.1 Babylonia areolata | reverse complement strand
AGGAAGAGGTAGGGAGAGGGAGAGAAAACAGAGAAAAGCAAAACAGCTTTCAATTAAACACCACACCCTCACAACAGGGAATAATAATAATAATAATAATAATAATAATAATAATAATAATAATAATAATAATAATAATAATAACAATAATCAAAAGAAAAAAAAAAAGATACATAAAAGATACAGAAGAAATCGACCATCCATTCTATTAGTGATATTGTTCAATGTCTACCTTATCATTTGGTTTGCTGTTTGAACACAGAATGATAGACATTATTCATTGTTGTCCTCCACTCATACTCTAGTATGATTCAGAATAGGAAGACGACTTCTTATTCTCTGTGCTTCTACAAGAAACTTAGCTATTGACAGTCTTGTAAGATCATCATCAGACGACAAACCAGAAACAATGTCGTGCCTTTTAGCTACATCAGATTGAAACACACACACACACACACACACACACACACACACACACACACACACACACACACACACACACACACACACACACACACACACACACACACACAATTTATCTCTTACCCTGTCGAATGATTTACATTGAAACAAGAAATGTTTCTCCTCATCCACACTAGAAGTGCACAAAGGGCATGCTGATTCTGTGGATGTCCCAGGCTGAAACCGTCTTTTATTTGTATTAAATCCAAGTGTCCTTAGCCGAAATCTCGCAAAATTTATTCTTTGCCACTTATCTGTGATGAATGTTAAGAATTTTTCCGTTTGAAATACAATTTGGAATGAAAAAACAACAACTAGAGTTTTCTTTAGTTTCCATATCAGAATGCCAGGTTTTGTTTAAAAGAACAAATAAGTCTATCTTTAAATTTCGAAATAAACTGCTGCTCTTTTTTCCACTTCCTTGGACAGCCATACAATTCCAAAACCATGTTCAGACAGAATCAGTTAAACATAATAAGCTCAGTTTTCTCTACCTAATTCCATTTGTAATAACATCATATCATAAGCCTGTTTACACAAACGTGACTGCGTAAGCTTCAATAATTTCAACCAATAATTATTTGATACATTTCACACTCTATTTTTTAATGAACAAAGGATAACTGCCCTTTTCCCCATCATTATAATACTGTGTTGGATGAGTGGATCGGTGCACCCAGAAAACGTTTTATTGCACAGGTGTGCACTTTCTCCATTTGTGAGTTTTTGCACAGGTGTTCACTTTCTCCATTTGTGGGTTTTTGCACAGGTGTTCACTTTCTCCATTTGTGAGTTTTTGCACAGGTGTGCACTTTCTCTATTTGTGGGTTTTTGTACAGGTGTGCACTTTACCTATCTGTGGGTTTTTGCACAGGTGTGCACTTTCTCTATTTGTGGGTTTTTGCACAGGTGTGCACTTTACCTATTTGTGGGTTTTTGCACAGGTGTGCACTTTACCTATTTGTGAGTTTTTGCACAGGTGTGCACTTTCTCTATTTGTGGGTTTTTGCACAGGTGTGCACTTTCTCTATTTGTGGGTTTTTGCACAGGTGTGCACTTTCTCTATTTGTGGGTTTTTGCACAGGTGTGCACTTTCTCTATTTGTGGGTTTTTGCACAGGTGTGCACTTTATCTATTTGTGGGTTTTTGCACAGGTGTGCACTTTATCCATTTGTGAGTTTTTGCACAGGTGTGCACTTTACCTATTTGTGGGTTTTTGCACAGGTGTGCACTTTCTCTATTTGTGGGTTTTTGCACAGGTGTGCACTTTCTCTATTTGTGAGTTTTTGCACAGGTGTGCACTATATGCATTTGTGAGTTTACCTTTAGACCACAAACTTCGGTTGCATACGAAAATACTACAGAGAGAGAGAGAGAGAGAGAGAGAGAGAGAGAGAGAGACAGACAGACAGACAGACAGACAGACAGACAGACAGACAGACAGAGAACATACAAACGAAGACAAGCAGACATGGAGTGTATGGGTTTTGGTGACATATATCATCAAAATCAAATACAGAGGGAGAGAGAGAGAGAGAGAGAGAGAGAGAGAGAGAGAGAGAGAGAGAGAGAGAGAGAGAGAGACAGACAGACAGACAGACAGACAGACAGACAGACAGAGGCAGAGACAAAGAGACAGACAGACAGACAGAGACAGAGAGAGAAGGAACAAACGAACGAACGAACGAACGAACCGTATTGCCATTGATCAAGCTGCTCAGCCCAGAGCAATGCGACACGAAAAACATTAGTATGCGCCACGCCATGTCACAGACATAGAGAACATCCACGGCAGTGGAGAGAGAGAGAGAGAGAGAGAGAGAGAGAGAGAGAGAGAGAGGGAGAGGGAGGGAGGGAGGGAGAGAGAGAGGGGGGGGAGGGAGAGAGAGAGGGGGGGGAGAGAGAGAGGGGGGGAGGGAGAGAGAGAGGGGGGGAGAGAGAGAGGGGGGAGAGAGAGGAGGGCGAGGAAGACAGAGAGACAGTCAGGAAGAGACAGAAAAAAAAACAAAAAACAGGCAGACAGACAGACAGACAGACAGAGTTACAGACAGACAGACAGACATACATACAGACAGACAGACAGACAGACAGACAGACAGAGGTTCAGACAGACAGACAGACAGAGGTACAGACAGACAGAGGTAGAGGTACAGACAGACAGAGGTACAGACAGAGGTACAGACAGACAGAGGTACAGACAGACAGACAGAGGTACAGACAGACAGAGGTACAGACAGACAGACAGAGGTACAGACAGACAGAGGTACAGACAGACAGACAGAGGTACAGACAGACAGAGGTACAGACAGACAGACAGACAGAGGTACAGACAGACAGAGGTACAGACAGACAGACAGAGGTACAGACAGACAGAGGTACAGACAGAGGTACAGACAGACAGAGGTACAGACAGACAGACAGACAGACAGAGGTACAGACAGACAGACAGAGGTACAGACAGACAGAGGTACAGACAGACAACAGTCAGACATAGCTACAGAGACGGACACGTATAGAAATAGAGAGACATACATAGCTACAGAGACGGACACGTATGGAAATAGAGAGACATACATAGCTACAGAGACGGACACGTATAGAAATAGAGAGACATACATAGCTACAGAGACGGACACGTATAGAAATAGAGAGACATACATAGCTACAGAGACGGACACGTATAGAAATAGAGAGACATACATAGCTACAGAGACGGACACGTATAGAAATAGAGAGACATACATAGCTACAGAGACGGACACGTATTGAAATAGAGAGACAGGCAGACAGAGGTACAGACAGACAGAGGTACAGACAGACAGAGGTACAGACAGACAGACAGAGGTACAGACAGACAGAGGTACAGACAGACAGAGGTACAGACAGACAGACAGAGAGACAGAGGTACAGACAGACAGACAGAGGTACAGACAGACAGAGAGACAGAGGTACAGACAGACAGAGAGACAGAGGTACAGACAGACAGACAGAGGTACAGACAGACAGACAGAGGTACAGACAGACAGACAGAGGTACAGACAGACAGACAGAGGTACAGACAGACAGACAGAGGTACAGACAGACAGAGGTACAGACAGACAGAGGTACAGACAGACAGACAGAGGTACAGACAGACAGACAGAGAGACAGAGGGACAGAGAGACAGAGGTACAGACAGACAGAGAGACAGAGGTACAGACAGACAGAGAGACAGAGGTACAGACAGACAGAGGTACAGACAGACAGACAGAGAGACAGAGGTACAGACAGACAGAGGTACAGACAGACAGACAGAGAGACAGAGGTACAGACAGACAACAGACAGACATAATCACAGAGACAGACACGTGAAAAAACAACAACAACAGACAAACAGGAGACGGTTAGAGACAGACAGACAGACAGACAGACAGACAAACAGACAGAGGTACAGAGACAAACAGACTGAGAGTCAAAGAAAAAGAAGAGAACAGTGATATATGAGGGACAGAGAGAGAGAGAGGTTCGGGATGAAGATCGGGTGGAGGATGGGGGTGGGGGGAGATGGGGGGTGGCGGGGGGGGGGGGGGGGGGGGGGTAGACATAAATACCTGAAAAATCTCTGACCTCTACAGAACAAAATAGCCGGGTAAAAAAAAACAAAAAAACATACGCCGCTTTCTCATTTTGTTTTCTTTTCTTTTTTTTTTCGTGCAGAAGCCATTTATAATAAATCGATGTGAGGTAATTATAGCGTTGCCTAGAGCTTGCTTTTTGATCTCAACCTTCCTGCAACCCCCCCCCCCCCCCCCCCCCCCCCAAACCCCCAAGCCCCCTCGCCAAACCCAACCTCCCCCCCCCTCCTCCTCACTCCTCATACTACCACCACCACCCCACTCCCTGACCGTCCCCACTAGACCCCACCACCCCCGGAACCCCTTCCCCCACGCCCACGCCCACGCACCCCTCCCCTCTTTTTCTTTTCTTTTCTTTTTTTTTCTTTTGTCTTCTTCTTCTTCTTCCTTTTCTTCTCCTCCTCCTCCTCCTCCTCTTCCTCCTCCTCCTCCTCCTCCTCCTCCTCATTCTTCTTCTTCTTCTTCTCCTCCTCCTCCACCTCCTCCTCCTCCTCATTCTTCTTCTTTTTCTCCTCCTCCACCTCCACCTCCTCCTCATTTTTCTTCTTCTTCTCCTCCTTCTTCTATCCCTCCCTTTCTTTCTCTTCCTTCTAACATCTTCTCTTGTCTCAGTTGTGGTTTTGTTTTGGGTTTTTTTTTGGTTTTGTTTATTGGTTGTTGTTTTTTTTCTTGTCTTGTTTCGATTTGTTCATTATGTGTAGGTATACTTGTCGTTTAGTTTGCAGTTATTTTGAAGAAAAAGAAAGTGGGCGGGGGTGATGATGGGGGCTTGGGGCTGGGGGGGGGGGTCTTTGTAGAGGAGTCATCGACATTGTTTCATTCTCCCTCTCTCTCTCTCTCCCCTCTCTCTCCCTCTTTCTCCCTCTCTCTCTCTGCCGTCTCTCTCTTCCCCTCTTTCTCGCCCTTCTCTCTCTCCCTCTCTCT
>NC_134910.1:3377027-3382027 GCF_041734735.1 Babylonia areolata | reverse complement strand
ATCAGCACACACCCGCACCCCCCTCCCCCCCCTCCCCCACCCCTGGACACTGAATGGGTTCAATAATGGTTTCTCAAACCGAGAAATACTATTCAAGGGTTATTTGTTGCACCATAAAAAAAGGCAAAGTACACGACGATGTTCATGAGACGACAAAAGACCGAAGTAATTTGCCCTGCAAACCTCGGGATGAACGTTCAGATAAGCTGGGCGGGAGATGAGTGAGTCATGCTTTTTATGACGGTAAGAATCACAATGACGTGTTTCAAATGCATTGATGAAGTGTGAAAAGTCACCAACATTTTGCATTTCCCATACATAACCAAATCCATGTAAACATTCGGATATGACGATAAACCGAGGTCCCGTGTGTAGCATGCGCTTAGCGCACGTTAAAGAACCCATGGCAACAAAATGGTTGTTCCTGGCAAAATTTTGTAGAAAAATCCACTTCGATAGGAAAAGCAAATAAAACTGCACGCAGGAAAAAAAACAAACAACAACAAAAAAACATGAGTGGCGCTGTAGTATAGCGACGCGCACTCCCTGGGGAGAGCAGCCCGAATTTCACACAGAGAAATATGTTGTGATAAAAAGAAATACAAATACATAAAATAGTTCTAACATGAGTCATCCAGTTTCTTCTACCCGCTAAGTCATGTTTGAGCAGAATCAAATAAGACTGTTTGGGGTACCTGTACTCGGGCATGGCCAGAAGTCTATTCCAGTATTTAATCACTCTGATAAACTTCTCCTCACTGAAAAAAAAGAAAGAAAAAAAGTCACCTGTGCTGGTCAGGCAAAAGCCTGCTGATCCAGTGCCAGCTTTGCTGGACAGGACACGTTGTCCGCATGGCAGACAGCAGGATCCCGAAGATGCTTTTGTATGGCCAGCTGAAGGAAGGCCACCGCGAACTTGGAAGACCCTGCAAGCGCGTCAAGGACACCTTGAAGACAAACCTCAAAGCCTGTGACATAGACATCGCTTCCTGGGAAACTGATGCCCTTGACCGCTCTCGCTGGGGGATGCTGTGCTCTAGTGGCATGAAGACGTTTGAAAACAAGAGAATGCTGGCCATTAAGGAGAAGCGTGAGCGAAGGAAGCAGGGCTCAACTTCTGGAGACGTTTTCCCTTGCAACACCTGTGAGAAGTGCTGCGCATCCAGAATCGGCCTCTTCTCCCATATGAGGACACACACCGACAGATAAGCCTGCCTGCCTACTCATCCGTCGGACCGACGGGAGACTCCATCCATCCAAAGGCATCAATGTATACCGGGAATCTACTTTATTCACCCAAAGCAATACTGTTCTTAATTCAACATCCTTTCCGACACCTAAAATCATTTTACAAATCTTCACGTGAACTCTCTCAGTATCATCTTTTTTTTTCTTCAAAGCCCCATATTTCAGACCCATACAACAAAGCTTGTGTGTGTGTGTGTGTGTGTGTGTGTGTGTGTGTGTGTGTGTGTGTGTGTGTGTGTGGATGTGTGTGTGTGTGTGTGTGTGTGTGTGTGTATGGATGAGTGTGTGTGTGTGTGTGTGTGTGTGTGTGTGTGTGTGTGTGTGTTGATAAGTGTGTGTGTGTGTGTGTGTGTGTGTGTGTGTGTGTGTGTGTGTGGATGAGTGTGTGTGTGTTTGTGTGTGTGGATGAATGTGTGTGTGTGTGTGTGTGTGTGTGTGTGTGTGTGTGCGTGCGTGTGTGCATGTGTGCGCGCGCGCGCGCAATCGAGTGTGTCTTTAAACATGGTAATGTTCTGTTGGTGCCTAATCCGAAGCCATTTGTGAAAATCAATAATTGAATTTTGGATGACATTTTTACCGTTGAGGGGGATTCTTGATTCGCGCGGCAGACATCAGAAGAAGCAAGCTGTCATCTAATCAAAGTGCAAACCCTTACGGAAGATGAAGGACACAAATGTTAGTTAGAGCTGTGTCATGTTATTCTAAAAGAAAGACAGAGAGAGAGAGAGAGAGAGGAGCACAGAGAGAGAAAGAAGCACAGAGAGAGAGAGACAGAGAGAGAGAGAGAAGCAGAGAGGGAGAGAGAGGGAGAGAGAGGGAGTGAGAAAGAGAGAGAGAAAGAGAAGGACAGAGAGAGAAGCAGAGAGAGAGGCAGACAGAGAGAGAGAGAGATAGAAAGAGAGAGAAGCAAAGAGAGAAAGACAGAGACAGAGAATGAGATAGAGAGGGAGAAGCAGAGAGAGAGAGAGGGGGGGGGGCGGGTGCAGAGAGAAAGAGAGAGACAGAGAGAGAGAGACAGACAGAGAGACAGAGACAGAGACAGAGACAGAGGCAGAGAGAGAGAGGGAGAGAGAGAAAGACAGAGACGGTGAAGTTTTTGTTGCATTCCGCCATGTAGGCAGCCATGCTCCGTTTTCAGGGGGTATCCTTGTATTGATGTATTCATTTGGTCATCTATTGCTGTTGTTGTTGGTGGTGTTTGACTGGTCCTCAACAATGCGTTTCACTCAGACGGCGCCTGTTTCGGAAAGCTCCTTAACTCTTTCCATACGAACTGCGAAAGATACGACGTTAACAGCGTTTCATCCCAGTTACCATCATCAAAATATTGCAAGCGGAAGGGTCTTATACTGAAGAGGTGAATGTTGAGAAAGAATACCACAATTCTGACGACGGAAGCTAAAGGTTGGGTCATTCAGACACCCACTGGACATCCGAGGGGTCTGTGTAGAGGAGAAGAGAGGACTGGCCGTACTGAGTGAGTTAAAAAAGCTTCTAATCGACACGAGCTGGGCCGAGCTGTTAACTTCTTTACATACATATATATATATATATATATATATATATATATATATATATATATATATATATATATATATATATATATATATAATGTCCACTAGCCCACCCACCTCACCCAACCCACCCCCCATCCCCCACCCTCCCCCACCTCCCTCTTCCCCACTCACTCATCACCATCATCACCACACACACACACACACACACACACACACACACACCGGCCGCCATTCGACAGAGAACGATCGAGCGACACGCCGATGATTCACGGAGCCTGGTCACGGTTCATTTCTCCTGGCCACGTTTTGTCGTCATTAGCTTTCACCTTTCATTTTTCGCAACATTTTTTTTCTTTTTTTTTTTTTTTTTTTTTGAGGGGTGAGGAGAGGGTGGAGTTGGGGAGGTGGTGGTGGTGCTGGGTTGGGGGGAGGTGGGGGAAGGGTGGGGGGCTAGAGGGGGGGGAGAGGGAAGGGGGTGGGTGGTTGAGTGGAGATGTTTGTTGTTTGCTGATGTTGTTGTTGATGTTGTTGTTTTTGTTGTTGTTATTTTTGTTTTTTGTGTGTGTTTTTTTTTGTTTTGTTTTGTTTGTTTGTTGTTGGGGTTTTTTGTTGTTGTTGTTGTTGTTGTTTTTTTTTTTGGGGGGGGGGGGGGGGGCGGTGGGGTGTGTGGTGTGTGGGGGTGTGTGTGAGTGGTGAAGGATTTCTTGTTGTTGTTGTTGCTGATGGGTTTTTTTGGGGTTTTTTTTTTTGGAGAGTGGGGTGTGTGGTGTGTGTGGGTGGGTGTGAGTGGTGAAGGATTTCTTGTTGTTGTTGCTGTTGTTGCTGATGTTTTTTTAGGGGAGTGTGGTGGGGATGTGCGAGTTGTGAAGGATGTCTTGTTGTTGTTGTTGTAGCTGTTGTTGTTGTTGCTGTTGTTGTTGCAGCTGTTGTTGTTGTTGCTGCTGTTGTTGTTGTAGCTGTTCTTGTCGTTGCTGTTGTTGTTGTAGCTGTTGTTGTTGTTGTTGTTGTAGCTGTTGTTGTTGTTGTTGTAGCTGTTGTTGTTGCTGCTGCTGTTGTTGTAGCTGTTGTTGTTGTTGTTGTTGTTGCTGCTGTTGTTGTTGTTGCTGTTGTTGTTGTAGCTGTTGTTGTTGCTGCTGTTTTGTTGTTGTTGTTGTTGTAGCTGTTGTTGTTGTAGCTGTTGTTGTAGCTGTTGTTGTTGTAGCTGTTGTAGCTGTTGTTGTTGTTGCTGTTGTTGTTGTAGCTGTTGTTGTTGTTGTAGCTGTTGTTGTTGTAGCTGTTGTTGTTGTTGTTGTTGTTGTAGCTGTTGTTGTTGTTGCTGTTGTTGTAGCTGTTGTTGTTGTAGCTGTTGTTGTTGTTGTTGTTGTTGTTGTAGCTGTTGTTGTTGTAGCTGTTGTTGTTGTAGCTGTTGTTGTTGTAGCTGTTGTTGTAGCTGTTGTTGTTGTAGCTGTTGTTGTTGTTGTTGTTGTTGTTGTAGCTGTTGTTGTTGTAGCTGTTGTTGTTGCTGCTGTTGTTGTTGTAGCTGTTGTTGTTGTTGTTGTTGCTGCTCTCTTTTTTTTTCGTTCCTTTTTCATTCTTTTCTTCTGTCTTTCTGTCTTTCTTTCATTTTTTTCTTTCATTCTTTTCTTTCTTTCTTTCCTTTTTCTTTCTTTTTTTTTCTTCTCCTCCTTTCTTCTTTATCTTCTTATTCTCCTCCTCCTCCTCCTCCTCCTCCTCCTCCTCCTCCTCCTTTTAATCCTTCTTTTTTCCTTTTTCTCATGTCCAGCACTCGCTCTCTCTCCCACGTTTAAGTGTGTAGTCCTTCGGATGAGAGGCGATAAACCGAGGTCCTGTGTGCAGCACGCACTTGGCGCACTTGTAAAAGAACCCATGGCAACACAGCTGTTGTCCTCTAGCAAATTATTGTAGAAGAAATCCACTCTCATAGGTACACACAAACATGATAATATGCATGCACTCATACGCCTGACTAAGCGCTGTTGGGTTAAGATGCTAGCCCAGGCATTTTATGCCTAGCAGATGCCGTGTGGTGCATATGGATTTGTCCGAACGCAGTGACGCCTCCTTGAGAAACTGAAACTGACACTGACACTCATCTTCCTCCTCCTCCTCCTCCTCCTCTTTCTTCTTCTTCTTCTCCTCCTCCTCTTTCTTCTTCTTCTCCTCCTCCTTCTCCTCCTCCTTCTACTCCTCTTTCTTCTTCTTCTTCTTCTTCTTCTTCTTCTTCTTCTTCTTCTT
>NC_134910.1:3347027-3349527 GCF_041734735.1 Babylonia areolata | reverse complement strand
AGCACAATTTGCACAGCAATGCACTTTAGGGGAGGGGGGGGAGACGGGGGGCGGGGTGGAGGGGGGCGGGGGAAGGGGGGGACCCCCCCCCCACACACACACACACACACACCACCACTACGTTACAGTCTCTGCTCTTCAGTCCTGACCAACCCGGCGTCAGGCCTTCCTTCCTTCCTTCCTTCCTTCCTTCCTTCCTTCCTTTGATTCATTCTTCTTTTCTTTCTCTTCCCGTTGAAACGATGTGGCTTGTGTACAACATCGCAATTTTGATTGGCCAGAAATGATAGCCACGTGAACATCACATGTTGATTGGGTCAAAATGATAGCCACGTGAGCATCACATGCTGATTGGGTCAAAATGATAGCCACGTGAGCATCACATGCTGATTGGGTCAAAATGATAGCCACGTGAGCATCACATGCTGATTGGGTCAAAATGATAGCCACGTGAGCATCACATGCTGATTGGGTCAAAATGATAGCCACGTGAGCATCACATGCTGATTGGGTCAAAATGATAGCCACGTGAGCATCACATGCTGATGACGTCGCTTGTTGTAACGCTGAGGTTTTTAACAAGCCTCTTCTGGTTCATAAGGGGGTTTATGCGCACGATCTGAAATTTCATGGAATACCAGTGACGTGAGTTTTAGACTAGCAGCATTTTTTTTTTTTTTTTTTTTTTTTTTTTTTTCAAGCTGGACTCTGAAATCAAGACCCACGGCTATAATTTCCGCAATACAAATAGAACTAGCCAGTAGAGGAGGAGCATAGGATTTAGTCTCCTGGGGTGGTTGTTAACAGAATGAGGAAAAATGGCAGAATGTTAACTCTCTCCATACGAACGGCGAAAGAGACGACGTTAACAGCGGTTTCACGCCAATGACCATCATCAAAATATTGCAAGCGGAAGGCTCTTATACTGAAGAGGTGAATGTTGACAAAGAATACCGCAATTCTGACGACGGAAGCTAAAGGTTGGGTCATTCAGACACCCACTGGACATCCGAGGGGTCTGTGTAGAGGAGAAGAGAGGACTGGCCGTACTGAGTGATTTAAGAAGCTCGTCTGTCGCCAATTTGGGTCTGGGTTAAATTCCCGCTCTCAGTAGCCCTGTCTCCTAAGTTTGACTGAAAAAAATTAAGCGTTGCGTCTAGTCATTCGGACAAAAAAAGCCCACCCACCCCCACCCGCCTCCAGATTTCTCTGTGTGAAATTCGGGCTGCTCTCCCCAGCGAGAGCGCGTCACTACACTGAGAGCGCCACCCATTTATTTTTTGTATTTTTTTCCTGAGTGCAATTTTATTTGTTTTGTTTTTTTTCCTATCGAAGTGGATTTTTCTACAGAAATTTACCAGGAACAACCATTTTTGTTGCCGTGGGTTCTTTTACGTGCGCTAAGTGCCTGCTGCACACGCACGGGACCTCGGTTTTTCGCCTCATCCGAATGACTAGCGTCCAGACCACCACTCAATGTCTAGTGGAGGGGGAGCTGAGCCCGTGGTTCGTGCGCTCAGATTCTCTCGCTTCCTAGGTAACGGACGCGTTACCTCTAGGCCATCACGCCACATTTGATGTCTGTTTATCTCATATAACTTGCCAGTATATTGCATTCTCAGTGAAATTTGAACAATCAGACTTTTTGGGGAGCTGGTCAGACAATGTGTAGCATCGATGCCTAATGCTTTCTGATTGCCAAGAAATTGCAGCATATAGCTTGAATCGTTTTTTGTTTCAGCCTCGGTACGCGGTGGAGAAGAGGTTCAGTTCAGTTCAGTTCAGGTCAGTTCAGTTTGTCAAGGAGGCGTCAGTGCGTTCGGACAAGCCCACACACGCTACACCACATCTGCATAGCAGATACCTGACCAGCAGTGCAACCCAACGCGCTTAGTCAGGCCTTGAGGTAAAGTAAAATAAGATAGATTAGAATAGAATAAATGAATAAAAAACCAACTACAACAACAACAGAAGAATGATAGATAAATAAATGAGTAAACGGATAAATAAACAAATGGATGAATAGATAAGAATAAGTAAATAAGAACATGTACAGAACATATCAAGAAATAGATCAATAAAAGTAAATAAAAAGATGACTAAATGAATAAATGAATGAATAAATAAATATATAATAAATAAATGAATAGATAAGTAAATAAATGAATAAACAAATAAATAAGTAAATAAATAAATAAGATAAACACAAAAGGTGGGGAACGGTAAGAAATATGAAATAGATGAACAGACTATGAATAAATAAACGAAACGATAGATAAATAAATAAAAAGATAAATAAATGGCTAAATGAACAAATGAATGAATCAATAAATAAATGAATGAATACGATAAACACAAAAGGTGGAGAAGGAAAGAAATAAGAACGTAAGCTATCACACAAAAAGACAACAAGAGAGGCAAGGCCTTCAAGACTCACTTGTGATACACCTTTAAAAAAATCCAGGCTTTTTATGTATTGAGTATAATTTCAAAATGTAAT
>NC_134910.1:3324527-3337027 GCF_041734735.1 Babylonia areolata | reverse complement strand
TAGCCAATCATTGGAATCACAGCACGAAGTGTTGAATGGAGCTTTGCCTTTGGCTTGCGTCAATAATGAACACACGCCGTTGTGGTGATATACCATCAACCTATTGTTTGTTTGTATCCGTTTTTGATTTGATTTGATTTATTTATTTATTTATTTATTATTATTATTATTATTATTATTATTATTATTGTTATTGTTGTTGTTGTTGTTGTTGTTGTTGTTATTACTTTCCTTTTTATATCTAAAATTTGATGGACATTAATCTAAGATGCTATGCAATGATCTTTTCTTTCCACTGTCCTAGAATGAACTCAAGATTGCCCCAAGAAATAAGGGGCGGAAGGTAGCCCCGAATGCCTGTAACCCTTATCTGCTAATTCAGTGTCTATGAGGCTACGGGTTCGAATCCCAATCTAACCCTTTCTCCTACGTTTGACAGGAGAATCAAAATGAGTGTCTCGTCACTCGGATGACACGATAAACTGAGGTCTCATCTTGCAGCACAAACTTGGCGCGCTGAATTAGAGTTTCAGTTTCAGTTTCAGTAGCTCAAGGAGGCGTCACTGCGTTCGGACAAATCCATATACGCTACACCACATCTTCCAAGCAGATGCCTGACCAGCAGCGTAACCCAACGCGCTTAGTCAGGCCTTGAGAAAAAAAAGGTGAATAAATAATAGATAAGCTTACATAAATAAATAAATAATAATTATAATATAAAAAGGTAGTAGTAATAATAATAATAATAATAATAATAATAATAATAATAATAATAATAATAATAATAATAAAAAAAAAAATAAATACATAAATAAATAAATAAATAAATAAATAAATTAAGACAACAATGATGATAAATAAGCAAATAAATGTAAAACATGAAGACACACATTCACACATACACCCACACATGCATAACAGATATGCACCAAACATGCAGTTTCACAGATATGAAAGCACAGTCAAATACATATAAACGTCCATGAGCTCCAACACACACACACACACACACACACACACACACACACATTACCCTGCACCTCCTCTACTCCCCTCCTCCACACACTCATTTCTAGTCTACGTATCGCAGCTTCCACGGCACACGCACACACACAATTGCCCTGAATTAGAACACATGGGAACACGTGGGTTATCCTTTGGCAAAATTCTGTGGAGGAAATCTTCCATGACAGGCACACAAAAACATGTGATTGCACTCAAAGGCCTAACCAGTGCGTCAGGTTATGCTGCTGGTCAAGCATCTGCCTAGCAGATGTGGTTTAACGTAACGTATATGGATTTGTCCGAACGCATAGCAGTGAAGCATTTTTGAGGAAACAGAAACGGAAAGACTCAGATGTCCGGTGCCCTCAAATTTCAAGCTGGCATGAAGGCATCAACATTATGGACAGCTGGAAAGCGTCAATACAGAGGCCCATGCTTCTTCTTCTTTTCCATCATCATCATCTTCTTCTTCTTCTTTTCCATCATCGTCTTCTTCTTCTTCTTTTTTTTCATCGTCGTCTTCTTCATCGTCTTCTTCTTCTTTTTCATCATCGTCTTCTTCTTCTTTTCCATCATCGTCTTCTTCTTCTTTTTCATCATCGTCTTCTTCTTCTTCTTCTTTTTCATCATCGTCTTCTTCTTCTTCTTCTTTTTCATCATCGTCTTCTTCTTCTTTTTCATCATCGTCTTCTTCTTCTTCTTCTTTTTCATCATCGTCTTCTTCTTCTTCTTCTTTTTCATCATCGTCGTCTTCTTCTTTTTCATCATCGTCTTCTTCTTCTTCTTTTTCATCATCGTCTTCTTCTTCTTCTTCTTCTTCTTCTTCATCATCGTCTTCGTCTTCTTCTTCTTCTTCTTCATTGTCTTCTTCTTCTTTTTCATCGTCGTCTTCTTCTTCTTCTGCTCCTTCTCCTCCTCCTCCTCCTCCCCTTCTTCTCCTTCATGATAATATCTGACAAGAAGACAGGAACTATCAAACTGACAAAGTATTTAAGATCTATCTCGTTCTCAAAGAAAGAATTACTTCCCCCCGTTCTACTAAATAGTGCGAGGGGAGACCATTTGGCCGCCGTTCTTTCTCTGTCTCTGGACCTTGCAATTCCGGAATGAACTTCCTCTTTCTCTTCGTCAGGTCTCCGCACTCAGCTCTTTCAAGTCTGGTCTTAAAACACACCTCTTCCCAAAATAGCCTCCCTTCCCTGCCTCTTCCTTGTCTTCGGTTTTGTTTTGTTTTTCCCCAGTTTTAGAGTTCTGCATGCGTGTGAATGACTGGTGCGAAAGCGCTTTGATTTGTCTCTGTAGAAGAGTCAGCGCTATATAAATTTTATAATAATCCGCTGAAGGCTGTATGCCGATCACCACACAGTGGACAAGGTCTTTCCTCTTGAATGATAAAGTCTCTTCAAGGAGTCCGCCGTGGAATCACCCTCACGGGATAAAACATTATCTAGCTGACTCCTGGGATCTGCTTGATATATATCAGGCACAAAACATGTTACAGCTAGCTCCACGATCTTATTCAGAGACTGTCCTCCGGGTACTGGTTTTGAAGGATATACGTACTTTTTTTTTTTTTAAACTCGCTGACAGCCCACTTGACGGGGTAGATAAACAAAACGTTCATATACGTAAAATGTTACATGTCTGAGTGTGTATGCGTGCGTGACTTAAACCTGAGTGAATGACACAGGAAACGAATGATGAGCGCCCCGTGGCAGCTGTCAGTCGGCTCTACCCAGGTAGGCAGCCTGTTGTGCAAATAACCCCGTGTTTGTTTGTTTGTTTGTTGTTTTTTTTGTTTTTTTTTTTGGGGGGGGGGGGGGGGGGTTGGGGTTGTTGTTTTTTTTTGCTGCCCCAACATCTGCACCGTTTCAGTGGCATTACTCCCACGCCGCTCATTTAGATTCCCCCACACACGGCCACACCCGGGTTCGTTCCTCGCAGTTCCAGCGTCGGCAGTCCACAGGGAACCATCGATGTTAGGTCGCCAGGAGGCCACACACCACAGAAGACCCTGCACTGCTGCTGAGTCACTTCGGTGGTGTTCAGTGGTGCCTGTTCTGTTTTAACGTACTTAGGACACCACCTACTAAGCCCCCTACTAACGACAATAATGGCTTTGTCGCGGAGCCAGACTGAGTGAGCGTCCCTCCCAGAGTGGAGACCGCCACCACGCCCCTCAAACAACAGCCCCCCATGAATCTGCCGACACTGACGACATTGACAGGACTCACCCCAAGCACGGAAGTGGAGGGGTATCGAAACTGAGGTCACCATGAGAGCAGGGCATGAAAGGCCACAGACTTATAACCCCGTGTTTTGTACAGCGCTTAGAGCTTGGTCACCGACACAGGACAGGCGCTATATATAAGTATCCATATCATATCATCATTCATACATTGAACCCTGCGTGCAAGCACTGCTCTGGTGTCGAAATTCGTTTCATTAAAAAAAAATGATTCCATGTTCCTGTGTATGCATAAACCACAAGCGAAGGGAGCTAACCTCTAGGGGGTTTCTGGCTGTGCCCATTGCGTGTCAATTTGGAGGGGGAAAACCCGGCTGATTTCAGAATATTTTCTGCGTTGTTTTTTTTCCTGATCAGTAGTAGGACAGAGACTCCTCTCTAGGGTTGAGTGGGCTAACTTGATAATAATAATAATATTTGATTTATAAAGCGCCTTTCCATGTAAAACATTCTCAATTGCGCAGTAAAATGTAAATACTGACGTTTAAAAAAACCATGGATTTAAACACTAAAATAAAAAAGAAAGAAAATCTTATATGCATAGCCCTTTACAGTCAACCAACAAAACATTCAAGTAGAAATGTATGTACACACACACACTCACACACACACACACACACACACACACACACACACACACACACACACACACACACTATACATATCACATGAAAAAGTCTAAAGAATGCAGTATCAGTTCACAGTACTTAACACAATTCCCGATATCACAATAAACAAAAAACAACATAATTTATCGCAATAATTAAAAAGTCACTTCCAACTCTTAGCACCGGTCGCACGCGTCACAGTTTCATTTAAACTTTACGTGGACTGAACACAGGACCAATGAACATGTACGGAGCAGAATTGAGAACCTTGCTGGACCTCAGGAACCTCTCCTTTCAACTGTGAAGAGACGCAAGCTGATACGGTTTAGACACAACACTCGACACACCAGCTTGTCCAAAACAATCATGCAAGGCACCATCGAGGGCGGGAGAAGAAGAGGAAGACAGCGGAAGAACTGGCATGAGAACATCAAACAATGGACCCGGACTCCACACACGTGAGCTGCTGCCAGAGGCTGCCGACAGAGACAGATGGAGAAGGGAGGTTGCGTCTGCGGTCCTCAGGCTTCCCCCAACGACTACTTTGTATGGGCCTGAGGTTGAGGTTGAGGAGGTTGAGGACTGAACTAGTCTTTGGAGAATGGATTTTTTTAAACTATATTTTCATTGGCGTTAGACATTTAAAAAAAAAATATTTTTCAATAAATTTTATTTTATTTGTTTAATCTTTGACTGGTTTAAAAGAACAGACGGGGTGAATGATGCAGCCCTGCAATGACCGGTCCCGTCGGTGTTCTGCTGAGCTATAAAACAACGTGATTTAATTTGGGTCAGATAGCATCAGCGGTTTGTTTAGAGCACAAACAGACCGTAAAACTCTGGTAGCTTTGCGTTCAAGGTTTCAAAGAGGATTTTTCCTTTGTCCATGGTTTTCACTGTGCCCAAAACTAGCCGCGATCTGTAGATTAGACATCAACAAAGCTTTGGGGATTGTTTGTTTTTTTTTGTTTTTTTTTGTTGTGTTTTGTTGTTATCAGCGTTATGCGTCGATGCGTGTATGGATGACAGCGACCCTGACATGATCCTGTAAGCAGCACAGTGGAAGAAGCCCCCTCCCCCCCCACCCCCCCCCCCCCCCCCCCCCCCCCCCCCACCCCCAGCCCTGACATGATCCTGTAAGCAGCACAGTGGAAGAAGCCCCCTCCACCCCCACCCCCCACCCCCCAGCCCTGACATGATCCTGTAAGCAGCACAGTGGAAGAAGCCCCCTCCACCTCCACCCCCCCCCCCCCCCACCCCCAGCCCTGACATGATCCTGTAAGCAGCACAGTGGAAGAAGCCCCCTCCACCCCCACCCCCCATCCCCCAGCCCTGACATGATCCTGTAAGCAGCACAGTGGAAGAAGCCCCCTCCACCCCCCCACTCCCCCTATCCCATAGCCCTGACATGATCCTGTAAGCAGCACAGTGGAAGAAGCCCCCTCCACTCCCACCCCCCCATCCCCCAGCCCTGACATGATCCTGTAAGCAGCACAGTGGAAGAAGCCCCCTCCACCTCCACCCCCCCCCCCATCCCCCAGCCCTGACATGATCCTGTAAGCAGCACAGTGGAAGAAGCCCCCTCCACCCCCACCCCCCATCCCCCAGCCCTGACATGATCCTGTAAGCAGCACAGTGGAAGAAGCCCCCTCCACCCCCCCACTCCCCCTATCCCATAGCCCTGACATGATCCTGTAAGCAGCACAGTGGAAGAAGCCCCCTCCACCCCCACCCCCACCCCCCACCCCCCAGCCCTGACATGATCCTGTAAGCAGCACAGTGGAAGAAGCCCCCTCCACCTCCACCCCCACCCTCCCCCCCCCCCCCCACCGCAGCCCTGACGATCCTGTAAGCAGCACAGTGGAAGAAGCCCCCTCCACCCCCACCCCCCACCCCCACCCACCCCCAGCCCTGACATGATCCTGTAAGCAGCACAGTGGAAGAAGCCCCCTCCCCCCCCATCCCCCACCGCCTCCCCCCCACCCCCCACCCCCCCGCCCCCCCCTCCTGTGATGCATCTATCCGATCAGTAGCAGTGAAAACCAGACGATGCCAGAGACAGGTGGTGAGCCGTAACCACCTCATCAGGACACATCGTTTTCTTTTGTCGGAACTCCCGTGAGAATGGAGAGGGGGAGGGAGGGGGGGGGGAGAGATAAATAAATAGATAAATAGAATAAGATGAAAATAAAAATCGAACTATGGGCTGACAACAACATTGCAGAATGGACACAGGGAAAAAGTAAAAGAACATTTGCAGAGACCCAGGTTTTTGACATTCAAACCGACAGAGCTGAACGGATTATTGTGAACAGTTCTTCCATGCGGCACCCCAGGTCAAAGTCCACAGAGTTGAGAGGAAAGAGGATAATTTTTTTTCCATGCTGGGACGGGGGGAACGGTGGGAGAGAGGGCGAAGGGGGCGAAATGGGGGGCAGGGGGAGGGTTAACGGTACGCGTGTAATGTGTGTAGTGCCACTGTTCTAAGGAATAAATGGATAGCGCATGCCTTTTTTGAGCCCCTTTGCTAACTGAAGCCAGCGGAAGTGTTCAATCAGCCATTTTGCTTCTCAAACACACACACACACACACACACACGCACGCACACACACACACGCACACACACATGACACACTTCTAACACCTCTCCAACGCCCATGAAGCTGGCCGCTTCGTTGGAACAAAGTGATTAAACATTGGCAGAAGCATCGAAGCGAAAGCAGCGTGGCGCGCTCCGTCCTATTCTTTGTCAATCATTCAGCACTGAGATGGAAACCAATGGAGCGTGTTTTGTGGATCCTAGATTGTGTGTGTGTGTGTGTGTGTGTGTTGTGTGTGTGTGTGTGTGTGTGTGTGTGTGTGTGTGTGTGTGTGTGTGTGAACGGGAGGAAGCAATTCTTTCTTTGAGATCGGAATAGATCAGAAATAATTTATTTGTCAGTTTGATAGTTCCATTCTTCTTGTCAGGTATTATCATGAAGGAGAAGGAGGAGGAGGAGGAAGAAGAAGAAGAAGAAGAAGAAGAAGAAGAAGAAGAAGAAGAAGAAGAAGAAGAAGAAGAAGAAGAAGGAGGAGGAGGAGGAGGAGGAAGAGGAACAGGAGGCACAAACAAGAAAGCAGAAACAATCTGACACAGCATCCATGCCAAACCAAATTAATCGATACTGATGTTAATCAATGACGCTCTTACAAAGTTGAATCACTGAACACAATGGCAATCTCTGACTGATCGCATCCCATAATGTTCACACAGACTTCTACGTGTCTTGCAGAGCAGGCAGTGGCAAACCCAGCGGCAGAGTGAAGTGCACAGTTCGATGTGGCATTAAGACAGGGCGCAATAGCCGAGTGGTTAAAGCGTTGGACTGTCAATCTGAGGGTCCCGGGTTCGAATCACGGTGACGGCGCCTCGTGGGTAAAGGGTGGAGATTTTTCCCGATCTCCCAGGTCAACATATGTGCAGACCTGGCAGTGCCTGAACCCCCTTCGTGTGTATATGCAAGCAGAAGATCAAATACGTACGGTAAAGATCCTGTAATCCATGTCAGCGTTCGGTGGGTTATGGAAACAAGAACATACCCAGCATGCACACCCCCGAAAACGGAGTATGGCTGCCTACATGGCGGGGTAAAAACGGTCATACACGTAAAAGCCCACTCGTGTGCATACGAGTGAAGGCAGAAGAAGAAGAAGAAGATGTGGCATTAAGGGCTGGGCAAGTCAGGGTCGATAGTTTAGGAAGGCTTTTTTTTTTTTTTTTTTTTTTACTGTTACTGTCCAGACAATTAGTCCGATGTGTAGTGACGTGAGCAGACTGCGTGTGTGTGTGTGTATAAGGGGTGGGGGTGGGGGTATTTTGGTAGAGGATGGGGGAGGTGCGCATGTGTGTGTGTGTGTGTGTGTGTGTGTGTGTGTGTGTGTGTTTTATCTTCAGTTTAACGTCTATTCACTACAAGTGTTTTTAGACGGGTGTGTGTGTGTGTGTGTGTGTGTGTGTGTGTGTGTGTGTGTGTGTGTGTGTGTGTGCATGTCTATCTCTTTCACTGTCTCTCTTTCTCTCTGTCTGTATCTGTCCGTTAGACTGCGTCTGTCTGTCTCTCCCATCTCTCTCTGTCTCTGTCTGTCCCTCTGTCTCTGTCTCTCTTTGTCTCTCTCTCTATCTATCTATCTATCTATCCATCTATCTATCTGTCTACTTCTCCCTCTCTCTCTCTCCATCCTGTCTGTCTGTCTCTCTCTCTCTCTCTCTTTGTCTGCATCTCTCTCTCTGTCTGTCTGCCCCTCTCTCTTTCTTTCTGTCTTTCTTTCTTTCTCTCTCTCTCTCTCTCCCTCTCTCTCTCTCTCTCTCTCTCTGTCTGCACATCTGCCTGTCTGTACATGTATCCGTCTCCCATCTCCACTGCAGAGAATTGTGTTGTAGAATAATAAAGAAAAGAAAAGAAAAGAAAAAAAAGGAAAATGACCACACACACACACACACACACACACACACACACACACACACACACACACACACACACACACACACACACACAAAAGTTATTAGGGGAGGGAAGAAATAATTTCTCAGCGATTGGATCAGAGCCGGAAACACGCCCTTTCTCTAAAGACGTCAAGGAAGGAATCGATCTTATCGATTTCTTGTGAAACCCTGCGGGGTGGGTGAGGGGGTGTGGGGTGGGTGGGGGTGCGGGTATTGTCCCAATTCGCCTATTCCCGATTCGCCTATCACTAAATTGAAGATCCTGTTTCACCCATTCCAAGTTTGCCCACGCACATGTGTGGGTGGGTGGGGGGAGGAGGTCGGGGGGGGGGGAGTTTTATTTTATTTTATTTTTTTTTGTCAGCTGTGTTGGTGCGTGTTTTTTTTTTTTGTTCGTTTGTTGTTGTTTTTAGCGAGTTTTCTCTCTGTGTCTGTCTCTGTCTGCCGGTATTTTCTCCCCCTCCACTACACCTTGAGTGGTGGTCTGGACGCTAGTCATTCGGATGAGACGATCAACCGAGGTCCCGTCTGCAGCATGCACTTAGCGCACGTAAAAGAACCCACGGCAACAAAAGGGTTGATCCTGGCAAAATTCTGTAGAAAAATCCACTTCTATAGGAAAAAAAAACAAACAAAAAAACCTGCATGCAGGGGAAAAAAAGTGTGGCGCTGTAGTGTAGCGACGCGCTCTCCCTGGGGAGAGCAGCCCGAATTTCACACAGAGAAATCTGTTGTGATAAAAAAATAATAATAATAATACAAATACAAATTTGTAGATAATACCACACCCTATCTGCGAGGTAAGATGGCTGACCAGCAACACACGCCAAAGCGATTGTCAGGCCTTGAGCACATGTATATAATTCTTCTTCCTTTATACAACCAACATCATTATATTGATGATTCTGTTTTAGTTTGGGGAGGTTGCTGAGGATTGCGCTGTTGTGAGGATTGGGGAAAAAAATGCGACCTGGCCAACCAGTGTATGTTTAGCGTGCACTGACATGATGCCAAGCCTCTGCGTCAGCTGTGAGCGGGGGGGGTGGGGGGGTGGGGGGTTGGGGTGTATGGGTGGTTAGGAGGAGGGTGAGCGAGAGGAGGGGGTAAATGCGTGGAGGGGGGGATTCACTTTTAGAGATGAGAGGCCAGTCTGGACTTGAAGCAGTCCAGTGACTCGGCTGTCACAACTTCCTGTATTTGTGTACACCTATCAGAGTGGGTTTCATTTTACAGAACTTCCCCCCCCCCCTGAGGACAACCCTTCTGTTGCCAATGGTTCTTTTCCAGAGCGCCAAGTACTTGCTACACACGGGGACCTGGCGAGGTTTCTCGTATCATACCAACGACCAGACACTCACTTCGATTTTCCAGTCACACTTCAGAAAGACTAAGGGCGTGAGTGGAACTGATTTGATTTGAACCCGGGACCTCTTGGACGCTGTATTGGAAGACAAGCGTCTTAACTCAGTACGGCCAGTCCTCTCTTCTCCTCTACACAGACCCCTCGGATGTCCAGTGGGTGTCTCAATGACCCAACCTTTAGCTTCGGTCGTCAGAATTGTGGTATTCTTTGTCAACATTCACCTCTTCAGTGTTAAGAGCCTTCCGCTTGCAATATTTTGATGGTGGTAATTGGGGTGAAACGCTGTTAACGTCTTCTCTTTCGCCGTTCGTATGGAGAGAGTTAACCATTCTGCCACATTGCTCCTTTTTTCACACAATCCCGAAAGGATTAAGTCTACAGAAACGGCAATCCCAACAGAACGAAGTCCAAATTAAAATAAAAAAAAAGAAAAAAAAAAAAGAACTCAAACGTTGACAGACACCCTGACCTGTGGAGAAAGCTCAGCCAATCTCTTTGACGCGACACCACTTCACCGGACTGGCATTTTCAGCATTCTCGTCGACAGTAGTCAAGGGGTTAATGCTGTGCCCCCTCGCGCCTCCCCCCCCCACCCCCCCCCCACCCCCACCCCCACCCCACCCCCACCCACCCAACCCCCTCCGCTACCAGCTGCCCTGCAGGAAGAGCTTTGATGTGGTGGTGATGATGGTGATGATGATGATGGTGATGATGATGATGGTGATGGTGAGCTCCATGTCATGTTCCATGAAGTTGCGACGGGGCCGCCCTGCAAAGGTGATGGATCGATAGCCTCTCCAAGACGGTAATTATTTTGTATGCGTCGGCATGAACTCGAGAAAGTGAAGGTGCGTGAATTAGAAGGAAGGAGAGGGGGAGGAGAGGAAAAGAAGGTGAAACAGGGGGGGGGGGTGGGGGAGGAAAAGGAGAGAGAGAGGGGGAGAGAGAGGGAGAGAGGAGAGAGAGAGCGAGGGAGAGAGAGAGGGAGAGAGAGGGAGAGAAAGAGGGAGAGATAGAGAGGGAGAGAGGGAAAGAGAAAGGGAGAGAGAGAGAAGGAGAGAGAGAGGGGGGAGGGAGAGAGAGAGAGGGAGAGAGAGAGAAGGAGAGAGAAGGAGAGAGAGAGGGGGGAGGGAGAGAGAGGGGGAGAGAGGGAGAGAGAGGAGAGAGAGAGAGAGAGAGAGAGAGAGAGAGAGAGAGAGAGAGAGAGGAAGGAACAGACAGACACAGATTGAGAGACAGACAAAACTCAGAACTCAGATGATTTAATGCACCAGGCCATAAAGTTATGCTCATGTCATAGGGACGAGGAAATGTAAAACAAATAATGTGCAGCAAATGCAGACTCCAGACTTAACGAAACAACAGACTGAAGATATATATATATATATATATATATATATATATATATATATATATATATATATATATATATATATATATATATATATATATATATGTATTAGTACACATACAAACAAAAGTACAGACATACACAAACATAGCAGTGTAACTGATGATTGGAGAGAGAGAGAGAGAGAGTGAGGGAGGGAGAGAGTGAGAGAGAGAGAGTGAGAGAAAAGAGAGTTAGTGAGGGAGAGAGAGTGAGAGAGAGAGTGAGAGAGTGAGAGAGAGAGTGAGAGAGAATGAGAGAGAGAGTGAGAGAGAGAGAGAGAGTGAGAGAGTGAGTGAGAGAGAGTGAGTGAGAGAGAGTGAGTGAGAGTGAGAGTGAGTGAGAGTGAGAGTGAGAGAGTGAGAGAGAGAGTGAGAGAGAGAGTGAGAGAGTGAGAGAGAGAGAGTGAGAGAGAGAGTGAGAGAGAGAGTGAGAGAGAGAGAGTGAGAGAGAGAGAGTGAGAAAGAGAGAGTGATAGAGAGAGAGTGAGTGAGTGAGAGAGAGAGTGAGAGAGAGAGAGTGAGAGAGAGAGAGAGAGAGAGAGAGAGAGAGTCTTCTTCTGAGCGAATAGTCTTCTTCTCCCTCAGCTCTTTAAAGTCACATTGGAGCGCCAAAGAAAAGAACTCTTCTCCGGATTCCGCAAGGTCTGGCGGTTTATACGTATATCAGAGCCTACCCCCTCCCTCTCCGTCTCTCTTCAAGAAAATCGCTCGGCCCAGGAGTATCATTTTGAAAGACAACGATTTGTTCAAATCCGTAGTCAGCGAGCCTGTTTCTGGCCCGGAGTGGTGACGATGATGTGTTTGCTTGTAGGCAATATATATATGCTTGCAGGCGATATTTCGATTCTTCAAGGAGGCATGTCGGCTTCGTCCAGTGATTTTAAAAATAGGTGGATAGCGCATGCCTTCTTTGCCCCCCTTTGCTGACTGAAGCAAGCGGAAGTGTTCAATCAGCCATTTTGTTTCTCGTGTCAGTATAGCGTGAAGCTGTAACTTCATATATGTAGCCTAGCGCTCAGTTGGCTTCACGGCAAGCTTTCACTTGCTCGCGGCGTAAAAGCCGACATTCCTGTGTGTGCCTCCACAGCAAGTTTGCGCCACGTGTCACTGCACTGTTTTCCTGTAATAACTTTGGTGAATAAACCATTGTCAGATTTCAATCAAGACACAACATTTCGTATGTCGTGGGGGCAAGCATAACACGATTTCATCGAAGATACACGGTTACAACCCAGAAACTACCACCAGTTAGCAGACGACTTCTCAACGGACTGACGGTCGGATACGAGTAACAATGTATCGTCCAGATGGCTTCAGCTTTCCTGGGCAATGTTCTGTCCATATAGTTTTAGATCAGTCGACTTGACCTCGCTGCGATGAAGAAGAGAAGTGTGTTTTGAT
>NC_134910.1:3312027-3317027 GCF_041734735.1 Babylonia areolata | reverse complement strand
GACAGCTATATTGCACAATAAGACACAAGGACAGCTATATTGCACAACACGACACAAGGACAGCTATATTGCACAACACGACACAAGGACAGCTATATTGCACAATAAGACACAAGGACAGCTATATTGCACAATAAGACACAAGGACAGCTATATTGCACAACACGACACAAGGACAGCTATATTGCACAATAAGACACAAGGACAGCTATATTGCACAATAAGACACAAGGACAGCTATATTGCACAACACGACACAAGGACAGCTATATTGCACAATAAGACACAAGGACAGCTATATTGCACAACACGACACAAGGACAGCTATATTGCACAATAAGACACAAGGACAGCTATATTGCACAATAGGACACAGGGACAGCTATATTGCACAATAGGACACACGAGGACAGCTATATTGCACAATAGGACACACGAGGACAGCTATATTGCACAATAAGACACAAGGACAGCTATATTGCACAATAAGACACAAGGACAGCTATATTGCACAACACGACACAAGGACAGCTATATTGCACAACACGACACAAGGACAGCTATATTGCACAATAAGACACAAGGACAGCTATATTGCACAATAAGACACAAGGACAGCTATATTGCACAACACGACACAAGGACAGCTATATTGCACAATAAGACACAAGGACAGCTATATTGCACAATAGGACACAAGGACAGCTATATTGCACAACACGACACAAGGACAGCTATATTGCACAATAAGACACAAGGACAGCTATATTGCACAATAGGACACAAGGACAGCTATATTGCACAACACGACACAAGGACAGCTATATTGCACAATAAGACACAAGGACAGCTATATTGCACAATAGGACACAAGGACAGCTATATTGCACAATAAGACACAAGGACAGCTATATTGCACAATAAGACACAAGGACAGCTATATTGCACAATAAGACACAAGGACAGCTATATTGCACAACACGACACAAGGACAGCTATATTGCACAATAAGACACAAGGACAGCTATATTGCACAATAGGACACAAGGACAGCTATATTGCACAATAGGACACACGAGGACAGCTATATTGCACAATAAGACACGAGGACAGCTATATTGCACAATAAGACACAAGGACAGCTATATTGCACAATAAGACACGAGGACAGCTATATTGCACAATAAGACACAAGGACAGCTATATTGCACAATAGGACACACGAGGACAGCTATATTGCACAATAAGACACAAGGACAGCTATATTGCACAATAAGACACAAGGACAGCTATATTGCACAACACGACACAAGGACAGCTATATTGCACAACACGACACAAGGACAGCTATATTGCACAATAGGACACACGAGGACAGCTATATTGCACAATAGGACACGAGGACAGCTATATTGCACAATAAGACACAAGGACAGCTATATTGCACAATAAGACACAAGGACAGCTATATTGCACAATAAGACACAAGGACAGCTATATTGCACAATAAGACACAAGGACAGCTATATTGCACAATAAGACACAAGGACAGCTATATTGCACAATAGGACACAAGGACAGCTATATTGCACAATAAGACACAAGGACAGCTATATTGCACAATAGGACACAGGGACAGCTATATTGCACAATAGGACACACGAGGACAGCTATATTGCACAATAGGACACACAAGGACAGCTATATTGCACAATAGGACACACAAGGACAGCTATATTGCACAATAGGACACACAAGGACAGCTATATTGCACAATAGGACACACAAGGACAGCTATATTGCACAATAAGACACAAGGACAACTATATTGCACAATAAGACACAAGGACAGCTATATTGCACAATAAGACACAAGGACAGCTATATTGCACAATAAGACACACAAGGACAGCTATATTGCACAATAAGACACAAGGACAGCTATATTGCACAATAAGACACAAGGACAGCTATATTGCACAATAAGACACAAGGACAGCTATATTGCACAATAAGACACACGAGGACAGCTATATTGCACAATAAGACACAAGGACAGCTATATTGCACAATAGGACACAAGGACAGCTATATTGCACAATAAGACACAAGGACAGCTATATTGCACAATAGGACACAAGGACAGCTATATTGCACAATAGGACACAAGGACAGCTATATTGCACAATAGGACACACGAGGACAGCTATATTGCACAATAGGACACACAAGGACAGCTATATTGCACAATAGGACACACAAGGACAGCTATATTGCACAATAGGACACACAAGGACAGCTATATTGCACAATAGGACACACAAGGACAGCTATATTGCACAATAAGACACAAGGACAACTATATTGCACAATAAGACACAAGGACAGCTATATTGCACAACACGACACAAGGACAGCTATATTGCACAATAAGACACACAAGGACAGCTATATTGCACAATAAGACACAAGGACAGCTATATTGCACAATAAGACACAAGGACAGCTATATTGCACAATAAGACACAAGGACAGCTATATTGCACAATAGGACACACGAGGACAGCTATATTGCACAATAAGACACAAGGACAGCTATATTGCACAATAGGACACACGAGGACAGCTATATTGCACAATAAGACACAAGGACAGCTATATTGCACAATAAGACACAAGGACAGCTATATTGCACAATAAGACACAAGGACAGCTATATTGCACAATTTCACACAGGACATAGAGCTACTGGACAGGTACTGAGTCTTCCCTGGTTCTTTCACTTCCCAGCGGATGACCAGGGGATGACTGCCAGTTACTACTGCCTTAATTTCTAATTTGTTTATTCATTTACTTATTCATCTAATTAAATAATTATTTATTTATATAATGATTTATCTATTTATATATTTATCTATTCAACTGTCTGTTCATTTATTTATCATGCACTTATTCATTTTTTTTTTATTCGTCCATTTATTCATTCATTCATTCATTTATTCTTTTTCGTGTATTCTGGATACCTGTAAAAAAAATATATATAGATAAATAAAAATCAAAAAACAAAAACACGCCATTCCCTGCTGATGCAAACTCAGAATGGAAAGAGAGAAATCAAGAAAGAAAAAAAAACGGAAGGGGGATTTAGAACATGAGATGGGGGGCGGAGGGAGGGGGGGGGGTGAAGAAATGAGAAATGGGAAAATAGAATGGCTGTTCCGAGCAGAAATGTGTAAAAAAAAAAAAAAAATAAATAAATGAAAAAAAAATAACGGGAAACACTTTGCAGCTGATGAACATTTAAAAAAAAGAAAGAAAAGAAGAAGAAAAAAAACGGGTTCAAATCATAAGATTCAGAAAGTGGAAATGACACAAAATTTAATGGAAGACAATAAGGACAGAAAGACTTAAAGAAGGAGATAAGATCGAACGTGCCTGTGTACACACACACACACACACACACACACACACACACACACACACACACAGACATTTATATATATATATATATATATATATATATATATATATATATATATACATACAAACATACGCGCACACACACACACACACACATGTACATGCACATGCGCGCGCACACACACACACACACACACTGTCTTCTTTCCTTTTTTTCTTTTTTTGTAGAATTTTCTTTGTCTCTTCCTGCCTCATGACAACTTCCCCCACATCCACATCCACATCCACCACATTTACCAACACCAAGCAATCTATCCGACCCCTCCCTGGAAAAAAACAAAAAACCAACAAAAAAAACAACAACAAAAAAACAGAAAACAAATTGCATGCACAAGCCTCCAACCCCATCTCATCTAACCAAAGTAACCCATCCCCTCTCTCCCATTTCATGCCAGTGAACAACGATGCTCATGTCCCCAGCACGCTTCCCTGATTCCTCAGATCGATAGTTCAATACGCCAGCGGCATGTCAATGAGAGAAGCGAGCGATTTCTGAGTGTAAACCCTGCACAGAGAATGAGAGACCTGTTGGTCTTCTGGGTCGCAGTCGATGAAATCACGGCGAATTATTTCAGCCAGAAACGGCCATGGGGACCACAACCATTGAAATCACAGCGTATCATTTCAGCCAGTCATAGCATTGAATCCGCAACCAATGAAATCACAGCGTATCATTTCAGCCAATCATAGCATTGAATCCGCAACCAATGAAATCACAGCGTATCGTTTCAGCCAATCATAGCATTGAATCCGCAACCAATGAAATCACAGCGTATCATTCCAGCCAATCATAGCACTGAATCCGCAACCAATGAAATTATCATTTCAGTCAATCATGGCTTTGGAACTGCTGCAATGAGATCGAAACATGTTGTTTCAGCCAGTCTTGGTCTTGGAACGTCAATCAATAAAACCACAGTGTATTATTTCAACCAGTGTTGGTTTTGGGACTACAACCTATGAAATCAAAACGTGTCATTTCTGTGAACCATGGCCTTGGGGGTACTGTCGATGAAATCACGGGTCATCATTTCAGCCAGTCTAGGTTTTGGGACTCTAATCAGTGAAACCAGAACGTGTTATTTTAGCCAGCCGCGGTCTCAGGGATGCAGCCAATGAAATCACAACCTTCACTATGACTTTCTTTGAACATTTTCAACAATTATCGGCTGAATGGAAAAATCACGTAGATACTTGAAGATTAGATTCGCTGCTGTTCTGAGGGCCACGCGTTGTGAATCATTTGCTTCTGGGGGTTTTATTCTGTTTTTTTATGTTTTAACCCGGTGTTCGGTTGTCTGTGTGTGTGTGTGTGTGTGTGTGTGTCCGTGGTAAACTTTAACATTGACATTTTCTCTGCAACTACTTTGTCAGTTGACACCAAATTTGGCATAAACATGGGAAAAATTCAGTTCTTTCCAGTCATCTTGTTTAAAACAATATTGCGCCTCTGGGATGGGCACAAAAAAATAAAGAATGAAGCCTAATTATATGCAAACTGCATTTACTGTTTATATTTT
>NC_134910.1:3302027-3307027 GCF_041734735.1 Babylonia areolata | reverse complement strand
CATTCCTTTTATCCCTCAGTAACACGCTCTCTCTCTCTCTCTCTCTCTCTCTCTCTCTCTCTCTCTCTCTCTCTCTCTCTCTCTCTCTCTCTCTCCCCCCCCCCCCCCCCCCTCTCTCTCTCTCTCTCTCTCTCTCTCTCTCTCTCTCTCTCTCTCTCTCTGTGCCTTGTCAGAGATGATTACTGATGAATCGTAACGAGGCTCTAGCCTGAAGTGATGGCCACACCCATCTGCCCCCACCCCCACCCCCCATCGCCCTCGTCTCCCCTATGCCCTCCACCCCCAACGCCCCCCTGTGCCCCACCTAACCCCCCACCCCCACCCCCCACCCCCCCACACACACACGCCACTCTTCTTCAGTCTCTGTCATCTTTGTTTATCTCTTTGTTTCTATATGCTTCTCTATCTGTGTGTGTGTGTGTGCTTGTGTGTGTCTCTGTGTCTCTCCGTCTCTCTGTCTCTCTCTCTCTCTGTCTCTCTGTCTCTCTCTCTCTCTGTCTCTCTGTCTCTCTCTCTCTCTGTCTCTGTCTCTATCTCTTTCTCTCTCTCTCTCTGTTTCTGTCTCTGTCTTTATGTCTCTGTCTCTGTCTCTCTCTGTCTGTCTCTGTTTCTCTCTTTGTCTCTGTCTCTCTCTGTCTGTCTCTGTCTCTCTCTGTCTCTGTCTCTCTCTATGTCTCTGTCTCTCTCTGTGTCTCTGTCTCTCTCTATGTCTCTGTCTCTCTCTCTCTCTGTCTCTCTGTCTCTGTCTCTCTGTCTCTGTCTCTCTTTCTGTCTCTCTCTCTCTGACTCTTTCTCTCTCTGTCTCTGTCTCTCTCTCTCTGTGTCTCTGTCTCTCTCTATGTCTCTGTCTCTCTCTCTGTCTCTGTGTCTCTCTCTGTCTGTGTCTCTCTCTCTCTGTCTCTATCTCTCTCTGTCTCTCTCTCTGTCTCTCTCTCTGTCTCTATATGTCTCTGTCTCTCTCTGTCTGTCTCTCTGTCTCTGTCTCTCTGTCTCTCTCTGTGTCTCTCTCTCTGTCTCTCTTTCTCTCTCTGTCTCTCTCTCTCTCTCTCTGTCTCTGTGTCTCTGTCTCTGTGTCTCTCTCTCTCTGTGTCTCCCCCTCTTTCTCTTTATCTCCCCTCTCTCTCCACCTCTTTCTTCTCCCCCCCCCCTTCCCTTTTCTCTCACTCTCTCCCCACTCCGCTCTCTCTCTTCTCTCTCTCTCTTCTCTCTTTACCACTCCCTCCTCCCACCCCCCACCCCTCTCACTCGCTAGCGCTCCTCCCTGCCCCCTCCCCCTTTCTCCCTCTCTCACCATCTCTACCCCCTCCACAGGGGTGAGTTCAGGTTCATGTACCAGAGAAGACGTGTTTTTTAGGAGCTCTCCAAACTTTCCAAGTTTTTTGTTAATTATTACGTCCTAAGTCATTTTTATTCAGCAAATGATGGATGGTGATGAAGTTGTACTACCAGCGGACCAGAAGATGTCAAAATTGTTGGCATTACAGAAGGCTGATATTGAAAAATCGATAAAAGAAATTTTGGATAAGAAGTTTACAACATTCTCGTTTCAAATCTCATCCAGCATCGACAGTGCAGTGCGAGAATTGAAAGAAGAAATACACGTGCTGCGTATGAAGACTGGTGCATTGGAGCAGGCAGTGAACACTTCGCTGACTGAAACGAACAACACAAAACAGAACCTGTTGAGACTGGAGGATGATATGACAAAGCTCACATCGGACTTGGCAGCGAAAGTTGACAGACTGGAGCTATTTTCGCGCAGAGAAAACTTGAAGTTTTTTAACATTCCTCGTTACAGCAGTTATGAAAGCTATGACGACTGTGCCGCAGCGGTGTTGGAGGTGTTGGATGGTGTGGTGCCTGGCAAAGTGTGGACTCCCGACGACATTGTGCGGGCCCATCGCCTCAGTCGTTACAACGATTCCCGAGGAAGACCCCCGCCAATGATTGTCAAATTTACCAGATGGTCAGATAAAATGTCAGTTCTGACGACAGGAAAGGCGGCCCTGAGGAGAAAGAATATCACGGTTGCTGGAGACTTGACAGATAGACAACGAGAGACAATACAAGAACACAAACGACGAGGCATGCATGCCTACTACAGAGGGAACCGTCTGGTGGTGGAGGAAGCAAGCAGAAGACGTGGTGACAGCCGCTGGCAGCAGCAGCAAGGTGTGGATGCAAAGGACCAGCGTTCCAGCTACCGCAACACCACGGCACGTAGCAGACAGGGAGAGGACCACTACCGGTGGAGGCAGGATGTCCGGCACGCCACAGTCAACGACTACGATGACGGGTATCCCTACTACAGCGACTTCGGAGACGGTGCTTGGGGTGACGGTCAGGAGTGGTATACCAGCCAGCAGCAGTACCAGGCGTACCCCCACTGGTTGTCGTCAATGCAGGCCTTTCCACCCGTTGCATCAAGGCCCCGCACTGTGACCAGCCTGACGACCTCACAGTATGACAGCACAGCCAGCGGACAGACAGGTGGTTCTCACCAGACAAAGGTACAGTGTGACAATACAGACAGTGGACAGACATGTGGTTCTCACCAGACAAAGGTACAGTGTGACAATACAGACAGTGGACAGACATGTGGTTCTCACCAGACACAGGTACTGTGTGACAATACAGACAGTGGACAGACAGGTGGTTCTCACCAGACAAAGGTACAGTGTGACAATACAGACAGTGGACAGACAGGTGGTTCTCACCAGACAAAGGTACAGTGTGACAATACAGACAGTGGACAGACATGTGGTTCTCACCAGACACAGGTACTGTGTGACAATACAGACAGTGGACAGACAGGTGGTTCTCACCAGACAAAGGTACAGTGTGACAATACAGACAGTGGACAGACAGGTGGTTCTCACCAGACACAGGTACTGTGTGACAATACAGACAGTGGACAGACAGGTGGTTCTCACCAGACAAAGGTACAGTGTGACAGTACAGACAGTGGACAGACAGGTGGTTCTCACCAGACACAGGTACTGTGTGACAATACAGACAGTGGACAGACAGGTGGTTCTCACCAGATACAGGTACAGTGTGACAATACAGACAGTGGACAGACAGGTGGTTCTCACCAGACACAGGTACTGTGTGACAATACAGACAGTGGACAGACAGGTGGTTCTCACCAGACACAGGTACTGTGTGACAATACAGATCATACAAACAGCAGACAGACAAACAATCCTGTCCAAGAAGATTCCAGGTATGACGACACTAACAGACAGAAAGATATCTTACATACATCTGAACCGTCAGTTAACCCCACAACTGAAACTACAGAGCAGACGACGAGTACTGACACACAGGGTGAAGGACAAGACAAACAAGACGACGAGGACGCAACACAGGCAGCACCACATAAGGAGGGAGCCTGCAAAGCTGGCACAGAGAATGACAATTTACAGACTGTACAAGACTCTGACGTGAGTGTACCTAACACTGACGTTTGTGCACACGATGGTGCATATGCAACTGAAGAAGACACACAGTATCGTAAAGATCGCAATACAGACAGTACAGCAGACAGTACAGAAATCAATCACAAAACAAACAGTTCCCGTCCGCAGAATGACTGCGTTGACATGATTTCGGAACAGGGCAGCACCACAGATCACAGACAGACAGATGACAGGACAGAATCAGCTGACAAACATAAACATGACCCTGCACTGGTGACACACACTGAAAAACAAACCACCCGACACGGTGACGTCATGACAAACTCTGCAGGCGAAGCGAAGCAGGCATCAGGGACGGCACGCAGAACAACACGTGCACAGTCCACAAAGACCAGAAGTCATTCTTGCACAAGCGGCACACCCAAACGCCAGTCCACACTTCATGAAACCACAGCCAGACACACACACAGGCAAGAGAACAACAAATAGAGATTCGGCCAGGCCTGTGTCGACAGAAATTTAAAATTTGCCACTTATAATATTGAAGGTTTATCACTTGTATATGATACTGATGTAAGATCTTATCTTTGTACTTTTGATTTCTGTCTTTTGGTTGAAACATTTGCGACAAAGTTCCCATCTCAATTATTTCCTGAGCATGACGTTTTTATTACTCCAGGAGTTCGTTTATCTGAGGGAGTAACTGCGCGTTTATCTGGTGGCCTGACACTGCTTGTGAAAAAGGAACTGTCTAAATATATAGAAAAAATATATGTAGAATATGACAATATTGTTGTGAAAATATCACGCAAACTTTTTGCTTATGACTCGCCAGTCCTTTTGATCGGTTTGTATTTACTGCCCAGTTCATCTGATTACTATCGTGACACTGATATCAATAATGGGGTTGCAATCTTAGAACAATGTATGATGGACCTCACTGAAGCGTACGGTGATTGTCCATTTTTGCTGATGGGAGATTTCAACTCGCGTACAGGAGGAAAGAACATATGCAATGACAGCGTCAACCTTGGTATGGACCCCTTAGATGACGATGATGGAGAGACACGAACAAGGACAAAGTTTGTAATGATTTTGGAAAGTATTTGTTAAATTTGTGTAAATGCTTTGATTTATGTATACTTAATGGTAGTATTGAAGGTGATGTTGATTTCGGTAACTACACATACATCTCACCGAGTAGATGTAGTGTTGTTGATTACTTTATTGTTTCCCATACCTTGCTAAAATTATGTAAACAGTTGAACGTATCGCCAAGAATTGAGTCGAAACGCATGCCTGTTGAACTTTATTGTGGAAATGTTACTTTTGAAACCGAGCAAAATGTGACAGCAAATGTTATAAGAATTGAAAAACTGAGATGGGATCCCGAAAAAGTAAACGACTTCCTTGGTAAATTGTCTGAAGCTGAATTCAAGAACAACTTGGAAAAGGCTACAAATCTAATTAACACTGATGTTAATGAAGCAATTAGTTGTGTTAACAAAGCATTGTATAATGCAAGCTCCTGTATGAAAAAAATAATCACTGTGGGGAGAGAAAAAACAGACTCTTGGT
>NC_134910.1:3264527-3274527 GCF_041734735.1 Babylonia areolata | reverse complement strand
TGTCTGTCTGTCTGTCGCGTCCTGTCTTGCTTTGTTAGTCGTCATCGGCTCATGTCCGATAACTCATCCTCACTTTGGGCTAATTCGCTCCCTTCTCTCTGCGCGTCTAACGCAATAACGTCGCCGTCTCTAAAGGGAATTGGACATGACGAATAAATCCTGTTACTTGGCAGCGGCGGACAGGGCAGAATTAGGTTACGTCTGCCTGCATAAAGCGACGACGGGAGCTAAAGCCCTGGAAGCGGAACTGTATAGGGATGGACGAGAGTACGGTGAGAAGAGTACTGGAACTGTAGTGAGTGCAGTTTACCTGCAAGGAAGTGTACTCGACCTGTAGGGTAGAGTGTTGACACTGTAGGGAGAGTGTTGCAACTATAGGGAGAGTGTTGACACTATAGGGAGAGTGTTGACACTATAGGGAGAGTGTTGAAACTGTAGGGAACTATAAGGGGTGTGCTAGACCTGCAAGGAGTGTACTCGAACTATGAGGAGAGTGTTGAAACTACAGTGGGAATATTGAAACTATAGGGAACTACAGGGAGAGTGCTGAAACTACAGGGGAGAGTGCTGAAATTGTAGGAAACTATAGGGAGTATAGTGGACCTGTAAGGAATGCACTGGACATATAGGGAGAGTGTTGAAACTATAGGGAGAGTGTTGAAACTATAGGGAGAGTGTTGAAACTATAGGGAGAGTGTTGAAACTATAGGAAACTATAGGGAGTATAGTGGACCTGTAAGGAATGCACTGGACATATAGGGAGAGTGTTGAAACTATAGGGAGAGTGTTGAAACTATAGGGAGAGTGCTGAAACTATAGGGAGAGGACTTGACCTACAGGGAGAGAGTTGAAACTATAGGGAGAGTGCTGAAACTATATAAAACTATAGGGAGTATACTGGACCTGTAAGGAATTTATTGGACATATAGGGAGAGTGCTGAAACTAAAGGGAGAGTGTTGAAACTATAGGGAGAGTGCTGAAACTATAGGGAGAGGACTTGACCTACAGGGAGAGTGTTTAAACTATAGGGAGAGTGTTTAAACTATAGGGAGAGTGCTGAAATTATAGGAAACTATAGGGAGTATAGCGGACCTGTAAGGAATGTTCTGGACATATAGGGAGATTGTTGAAACAATAGGGAGAGTGTTGACACTATAGGGAGAGTGTTGAAACTGTAGGGAACTATAGGGAGTGTAGTGGACCTGTAAGGAATGTACTGGACACATAGGGAGAGTGTTGAAACTATTGGGAGAGTGTTGAAACTATAGGGAGAGTGTTGAAACTATTGGGAGAGTGCTGAAAATATAGGGAGAGTGTTGAAACTATATGGAGAGAACTCGACCTACAGGGAGAGTGTTGAAACTATGAGAAACTATAGGGAGTATAGTGGACCTGTAATGAAATGTACTGGACACATAGGGAGAGTGTTGAAACTATTGGGAGAGTGTTGAAAATATAGGGAGAGGACTCGACCTATAGGGAGAGTGTTGAAACTTTATGGAGAGCGCTGAAATTATAGGAAACTATAGGGAGTATAGTGGACCTGTAAGGAATGCTCTGAACATATAGGGGGAGTGTTGAAACTATAGGGAGAGTGTTGAAACTATGAGAAACTATAGGGAGTATAGTGGACCTGTAATGAAATGTACTGGACACATAGGGAGAGTGTTGAAACTAGTGGGAGAGTGTTGAAAATATAGGGAGAGTGTTGAAACTATTGGGGGGTGTTGAAACTATACGGGGATTGCTGGAACTATGGGGAGTGTATTTTGAACTTTTGTGGGAGTATTAGAACTATAGAGAGAGTACTGAAACTAAAAATGAAGACACGGACAAACAGAAACAGGGACAGAGACTGAAAGAAACCAATACATACAGACATTGCCACGTGACGTGTGTGTCTCCAATACATACAGACATTGCCACGTGACGTGTGTGTCTCCAATACATACAGACATTGCCACGTGACGTGTGTGTCTCCAATACATACAGACATTGCCACCTGACGTGTGTGGCTCCAATACATACAGACATTGCCACGTGACGTGTGTGTCTCCAGTACATACAGACATTGCCACGTGACGTGTGTGTCTCCAATACATACAGACATTGCCACGTGACGTGTGTGGCTCCAATACATACAGACATTGCCACGTGACGTGTGTGTCTCCAGTACATACAGACATTGCCACGTGACGTGTGTGTCTCCAGTACATACAGACATTGCCACGTGACGTGTGTGTCTCCAATACATACAGACATTGCCACGTGACGTGTGTGTCTCCAATCCATACAGACATTGCCACGTGACGTGTGTGTGTCTCCAATACATACAGACATTGCCACGTGACGTGTGTGTCTCCAATCCATACAGACATTGCCACGTGACGTGTGTGTCTCCAATACATACAGACATTGCCACGTGACGTGTGTGTCTCCAGTACATACAGACATTGCCACGTGACGTGTGTGTCTCCAATACATACAGACATTGCCACGTGACGTGTGTGTCTCCAGTACATACAGACATTGCCACGTGACGTGTGTGTCTCCAGCACATACAGACATTGCCACGTGACGTGTGTGTCTCCAATACATACAGACATTGCCACGTGACGTGTGTGTCTCCAATACATACAGACATTGCCACGTGACGTGTGTGTCTCCAATACATACAGACATTGCCACGTGACGTGTGTGTCTCCAGTACATACAGACATTGCCACGTGACGTGTGTGTCTCCAATCCATACAGACATTGCCACGTGACGTGTGTGTCTCCAATACATACAGACATTGCCACGTGACGTGTGTGTCTCCAATACATACAGACATTGCCACCTGACGTGTGTGTCTGAGCTGGACATCCCACTGTCTAGAACAGCTACTGTGATCGACTCGATATCTTTTGTTGTTGTTGTGTGTTTTTTTTATTGAGATTTCTTCGTCAAGACAGTGTCACACGTCAGTCTTCACTGCTGCTGTATAAAATCATGCCGAGCCTGGAGGTCCTGTTGTGTTCTTCAGCTCTGTTTTATAAAGTGTATAGAATCGAATAGAATAGAATAGAATAGGAATAGAATCTAATGCAACGCAACGCAACGCAACACAACGCAACGCGAAGCAACGCAATGCAATGCAATACAATGCAATGCAATGCAATACAACACAACACAATACAATACAATACGATGCAATATTATATAGTGCAATACTATACAATGCAATACAATGCAATGCAATATTATACAATGCAATACTATGCGATACTATACAACGCAATGCAATACTATATAATGCAGTGCAATACTATACAATGCAATACAATACAAACAATACAGTACAACACAATACAATACAATGCACGACACGACACGGCACGGCACGGCACGACGCGATACAATGCAATGCAATGCAATACGATACGACACGACACGACACGACACGACACGGCACGACACGACACGTTTGTGGGTGGTCTTTTATCAAGTAAAGTTTTAGTTTGCATAATTGGTTTTTAGTCTTTGTTGTCATTCTACATTCGTGATGCTGTCTTTCTGGCTTACTTTGCTCCGTTGTCTGCATCCTCCTCCTCTGCCTTTTCTTCGTCTCACTCACGTTGATGGCAGTCACACACACACACACACACACACACACACACACACACACACACACACACACACACACACACACACACAACGACAAAACAAAACTTTTTTTTTTTGTTTTTTGCTACCTGTGTTTCAGTGATTCCAAAACCCCACCACCACCACCACCTCCAACCTCCAGCCTCCAGCCTCCATCCCAACCCACCCCATCCTCACTCCCACCAAAACTACACCACAGAACATCCCCCACACCCCTCCCCCCTCCACCCCTCCACCCCCGGGCCCCCCCTGACCCCCTGTCCCCCCCTCCCCCTCCCCCCAAATCCAAGTGCCATGGCCTACCGACGACCCCAAGGCACTCAGCGATCCTCGCCAAAACAGCAGCGAAACGGGTTCATCTCCCCCGACAAGTCCCGAACCTTCGCCGAGACCCCTTCGGACATTCTCGGCGCGGACTCGGCCATGCCCGGAAAGAGCCGAAGCGCAGCGGCGGCGGGCGCGGGGAAAACCGTTCCTGTTTCTGTTTCTTCTTCTTCTTCTTCTGCTCCTGCTGCTGCCGTTGCTGCTGCTGTTGCTGCTGCTGCTTCGCAGAATGGGGTGGAGCCACCGGTGTGGGTGGTTAACGATGGTAGTGGTGGTGGTGGTGGTGGTGGTGGTTTGAAAAGGGAGGGTACCAGTCTAGGAGGAGGAGCAGGCGGTGGCGTGGAAAAACGCGATGCCAGCGTCAGCACCAGAGACTTCGGCACCGAGACCTCACCGGTGACAGCAGAGGTTCCGGACAACGTCAGCAAACTGCCTGCTGGCCCCACCAGCCTCTCTGCCAGAGCGCTCCCGCTCAAGTCCAACATGCGCAAAGCTGTGAGGTCCTGGCCCCCTAGCTTGGAGCTGGCGGCGAAACTGACCTCCGGTGAAGCCCCTCCGCCGATGAACCCCCCAGCTGAAAACGTCCACCGGGGCAAGAAAAAGCGTGTGAGGATGAAAGAGGACGAGGAGGCAGAGGCAGCGACAAGGGAGAGAAGAGAATCGTCCCCGACGACAACCACGCCAGCCAAAGACCCTCTGACGTCAGAGAAGGAGGAGCCCGGTGCGACGTCATCAAGGGAGAAAGGCGCGTCATCGGTGGCGTCATCGCGTTCAGCTCCTGGCAGAGACATCTCCTTGAAGCTGCCGCCAGCTACTGTGCAGATGACTGACAAGCAGGTGAGATGGTGTGGCGAGTGTCAGTTGTTTGTAGCTGTCGTTGTTGTTGTTGTTGTTGTCCTCTCTCTTTTGTCGTTTTCTGTCGTTGACGTTGTGATCGTTGTCGTCGCCGTTCATCATCGCCGTATTCATTGTCAACACTGTCGCACTCACGCACGCACGCACGCACGCACGCAAGCAAGCACAAACACACACACACACACACACACACACACACACACGTGCATACATACAGACACAGACATACAGACAGACAGAGAAACACACACACACACAACAACAACAACAACAACCAGAGCCACAGCAAAAAAACAAAAACAAAAAAAGACAAAAAAAACAGCAAGCCCGATACAAAAATCAACCAACCAACCAACCAATCAATCAATCAACCAACCAAAAACCAACCAACCAATCAATCAACAAACCAATCAAAACCGTCGTCCTGACCACTGACCACTGTCCACTGTGGCTACCAAATAATTGTGTAATTGAGTTAGTTAAGTTTAGAACAACTAATAATCATCTGCCTGTTAATAGACTGCGTTTTGACAATTTACCCAGAAATGAAAGAATCTGTGATAAAAGTTCCACGAACGACATTGCTGATGAGTTTCACTATTTGTTTGTGTGCTCATTTTTTTGAAAGCATCAGACAATAATGTTTATCTACGTATTATAGAATCCGCCTAAACACCATTAAATTTCTCCTATTATTTTCTGAAAAACAAACAAACAAAAGAACACTGTTAAAACTGAAATCCTTGGTATCTGCTATTCGCAGCTCTCTTTATTAATGTTTTGTCTATTCATACGATTTCTTTAATTGATTTTTTTGCTGTTTTTTGTTTGTGTGTATTAGGAGTGAAATAGTACTTGTCAATGTGTATATTAAGTGATTGAACGAATGAGCCTACTTCTTGTTTTGGACATCACTCTTTTAGCCCTTTTACCGCGAGTACAAAATTCCCTTGTGATACATACCCAGAAAAGACAGTGGCTAAGAATAGCTGGGGATTCCCCCTGCGATGTATAGAAAATATGGCCTTCCCTACCACTGAACATTAAGAGCAGTAGGTTCATGGATAACAGACCAGTGAATGGTCACCTTTCAGTGACATGGGTCCTCTACAACGCCTGTGCATAAATGCGAGCTTGACGGTGAAAGGGTTAAATGATGAACGTATGTAATGTTTCAATACCCCAGGGGGCACACGAAATAAACTCCTTGCCTTACCTTGTCTTATATATATATATATATATGTGTGTGTGTGTGTGTGTGTGTGTGTGTGTGTGTGTGTGTGTGTTGGGTGGAGAGAGTGTGTGCATGTGTATGGATATGAATGTGTGAATGCGTTCGTTTTATTACTTTTTACGATGTTAATGATGATGATGGTGATCATTCTTCGTTGTAGTAGCAGTAGATGTAGCAGTGTTAACAAACATATTATTGTTGTGTCATCATCGTTAGGGTTGTTATTGTTATTGTTGTCACAAGGACAGATTGGAAGACTATATATATATATATATGATAGTCAGTCGTGTCCGACTATGACCATCAGAACAGCAGAGGAGGCAACTGCTGTTCCGACTATTTGGGCTAGAATTTGATTACAGTGGAAAGCGTCTTGCCCAAGTACATCCCCACTCTCTCGAACCAAGAGAATTTTAGTACAGTCGGCGTTGGGATGGTTCCCAAAAGGCCAACTAGCCCACAAGGCTGCAGCACTAAGAACCAGTGCAATTTTGCCTCCTAGTTTGAGAGTCATTGTCCTTCACAAAAGACAAAAGCTGTAAATGATTTCCCACTGACTGGGCGATGCCTAAAGTCTTTATCCTTGAGTAATAAAGTTTTTGAATCTTGAATCTTGAATCCTGTCATGGCCCAGATCCTGCCCAAGTCCCCTTCCAGCGGGCTGACCACCCCGTCAGAAAAGACGAGCGAGGTGACCAGCCCCATCCAGGAGGCCAAGAGGTTTCTCAAGGGAGGCTCACGGGCCATCCTCATACAGGTAGGGGTTGTCGTTTGAGGTCATGGTGATCGTACGTCTGTCTGTCTGTCTGTCCGTCTGTCTGTCTGTCTGTCTATCTGTGTGTCTGTCTGTCTGTCTATCCCCAGTTTTCATTTTCTCTCACTGTCTGTCTGTCTGTCTTTGTCTCTCTGTCTCTGTCTGTGTATCTGTCTGTCTGTCTGTCTGTCTGTCTGTCTGTCTGTCTGTCTGTCTGTCTGTCTGTCTCTCTCTCTCTCTCTCTCTCTATCTATCTGTCTATCAATCTACATGTCTGTCTATATGTCTGTCTGTCTGTCTGTGTATCTATCTATCTATCTATCTATCTATCTATCTATCTATCTATCTATCTATCTATCTATCTATCTATCTATATCTGTGTCTCTGTCTGTCTGTCTGTCTCTCGCATGTGTGTGTGTGTGTGATTGAGTGTGTGTGTGTGTGATTGAGTGTGTGTGTGTGATTGAGTGTGTGTGTGTGTGTGTGTGTGTGTGTGTGTGTGTGTGTGTGATTGAGTGTGTGTGTGTGTGATTGAGTGTGTGTGTGTGTGTGTGTGTGTGTGTGTGTGTGTGTGTGTGTGTGTGTCTGTCTGTCTGTCTGTCTGTCTGTCTGTCTGTCTGTCTGTCTTGTGTGTCTTTGAATCATGTCTTTGTTTTGGTCTCCAGCTCTCTCTGTGTTTCCCCATGCCCGCTATTTCAAATTTCTTAGTGATCATTTCCAATGGTCGTTGTTTTGTTGTTGTTGTTGTTTGTTGATGTTGTTGTTACTGTTGTTGTTGTTCACATTGAACAGACCTTTAGAATCACAACAGTTTGAAGCAGTGATCGGAGAGAGAGAGACAGAGACAGACAGACAGAGTGTATGAGAGAGAGAGAGACAGAGAGAGAGAACACTGAACACTGGAATGTTTAATGTCATTAGCTGTGAAACTCTAGTGACATTGTTAGGTTAACAAATCAGAACACAAAAATGGTGCGAAACAAATCAAAATGGAACAGAAAGGGGAGAAAAAAAAAACAACAACCATAACCAAAGTAAACTAAACTACTAAGGGATAAGCGGCACTTTGGTACTTTGTCATTTGGGAGTCCTTGTGGCAGAGTGAGAGAGAAAAGAGACTGTATGTGACAGACAGACAGAAAGAGACTGTATGTGACAGACAGACAGACAGATATAGAACTTATCACAGTGCAGTAACTTTTCTTCTTTTTTTTTTTCATCTTACTGCTGCTTGTCACTATTTCAGTATTTGTCTGAGCCCCCCACCCCCACCCCCACCCCTTCCCCCCCCCCCCTCCTCTGTCCCCCCATCCCCCCACGCCCCCACCCCCACCCCCACACCCCCACGCCCCCCAAAAAACTTTTCTTTTCACACATTGTTAGTTTTACTTTGTATCATTTTATCCTCTTTTTTTTTTTCCTTTTTTTTTTTTGCAGTTGAGAAGACTCGTGTCACCCCCCCCACCTACACCCACACACACTCACACCCTCAACCCCCCCCCCCCCCACACACACACACACACACACACCCTTCACCCTCACCCTCACCCTCACATGACCCCTTGCCCCAGCCCCTACCACCTCCCTCTTAAATTTTGTGATGAGTTCAGAAAATCGATGTGTAGAATGATGACCCCCGCCCCCCCACCACTACCACCGCCCCCCACCCGTCCATCCCCCCCCCCCCCCCCCCCCCCCCCCCGAAGTTTCAAAGTTTTGGGTAAGGACTGGTATTTTAGCTTTTCTCTCCTCCCACACCCCACACCCCCCCCAACTGGTTTCATGATTAAGGTGTGTGCGAGGGAGTGAGGGGGAGGGGGGAATGGGGGCGGTGGGGGGTCGGGGGGGGGGGGACACAGAGAGAGAGCACAGACAGACAGACAGACAAGACAGTATCAGTAGCTCAAGGAGGCGTCACTGCGTGTCGGACAAATCCATATATATATATATACACCAAGCAGATGCCTGACCAGCAGCGTAACCCAACGCGCTTAAGACAGACAGACAGAGTCAGACAGACAGAGACAGAGAGACAAGAGACAGACAGACAGACAGAGAGGCTGAGTCAGAGACAGAGAGAGAGAGAAAGAGAGAGAGAGAGAGAGAGAGAGATAAAAGAAAGGGAGAGAGGGGGGATGAGAGTGAGGGGGCGAAAGAGAGGGGAGGGGATGACATAGTTAAGGGGTAGAGGGAGAGAGAGAGGGGGTGGGCGAGGGGGGGGGAGTAAAGGAGAGAGAAAGAGATTGAGAGAGAGACAGAGACAGAGAGAGACAGAGAGACAGGGAGAGACAGGGAGAGACACAGAGAGACAGAGAGAGACAGAGAGAGACAGAGAGAGACAGAGAGAGACAAGGAGAGACAGAGAGAGAGACAGAGACAGAGAGAGACAGAGAGACAGAGAGAGACAGGGAGAGACAGAGAGACAGAGAGAGACAGAGAGAGACAGAGAGATACAGAGAGACAGAGAGAGACAGGGAGAGACAGAGAGAGAGAGAGAGACAGAGAGAGACAGAGAGACAGAGAGAGACAGGGAGAGACAGGGAGAGACAGAGAGAGACAGGGAGAGACAGGGAGAGACAGAGAGAGACAGGGAGAGACAGAGACAGAGAGAGACAGAGAGAGACAGGGAGAGACAGGGAGAGACAGAGAGAGACAGATAGAGACAGGGAGAGAGACAGGGAGAGACAGAGAGAGACAGGGAGAGACAGAGAGAGACAGGGAGAGACAGGGAGAGACAGAGAGAGACAGAGAGAGGGGAGGTTGAGACAGGGAGAGAGAGATAGAGGGGGGAGGGGGGGAGAGAGTGAAGAGTAGAGGGAGAGAGAGATGGTGGGAGAGGGAGAGACAGAGACACAGAGAGAGTGAAAGTTGAAAAAGGGGGAGAGTGAGAGAGTAAGAGAGAGGGGGGGGGGGATTGTGTGGGAGTAACGGAGAGAGAAAGAGAGCGAGGGAGAGACAGAGAGACAGAGAGAGACAGAGTGAGTGAAGGTTGAGACAGGGAGAGAGAGAGACTGAGGGGGAGAGGGGGGGAGGATAGTGAAGAGGAGAGGGAGAGACAGAGACAGAGAGACTGAAGGTTGAAAAAGGGGAGAAGGGGAGAAGGGGGGAGGGGGTGGAGACACACAGGGAGAGAGAGAAGACGGGGAGAGAGAGTAAGAGAGAGAGAGAGAGAAACACACACACACA
>NC_134910.1:3214527-3217027 GCF_041734735.1 Babylonia areolata | reverse complement strand
GACTAGACAGCGGAGCACATCCCCCCCCCCCCCCAACAAAACTGCCACACACCCCGTCCCCCCACCACCACCTGGCACCTCGTCCTCCCCCCTCAACCCCCCCCCCGCCCCCCGCCCCCTCCGCACCTGGCACCTCGACCTCGTCCTCCCCCACTGCACGTCGTTTTTTTTTTGTTTTGTTTTTTTTCTTTAAACTCTTTTTTTTTGTCTTTTTTTTTTTGTTCTTTGGTTTATCTAAAATAATAATAATAATAATAATAATAATAATAATAATAATAATAATAATAATAAATTAATATAAAATAAATCTGTTTCGTTTCCTTTATTTATCATTGAATTTATTCTTTCTTCGTCTCCTTTTTTTTTTTTTTTTTTCCTTTTTTTAGATTTGTTTCTTTCCCTCCCACTCTCTTTCTTTCCTTCCTTCCTTTTTCTTTCCTTTCTCTTTCTTATCATCAGTCTTCTTCTGTGGTCACGTGACGGAAACTGAGGGGAGTGAGGGGGGGGGGGGGGGGGGGGTTGGGGGATGGGGGGGTTGTCTTTTTTATATATACTTTTACTCACGCTTTTCATCCCATCCCCGACATATGTTCATGACGTTTAGTAAAGGAGGGATTGATCTCCTCAACTTTCGTCGAGAACACATCAAAGGGTATTTCTTCTTCTTCTTCTTCTTCTTCTTCTTCTTCTTCTTCTTCTTCTTTCTTCTCTGTGTCTGTTTCTATGTCTCTGTCTCTCTTTGTCTTTCTGTCTTTCCCGCCCCCCCCTCTCTCTCTCTCTCTCTCGACGCTGTGTTATGCTTGTACATTATACATGTATTAATTATAACAACATTAAAATGCGTATTGTGTTTGTGTGTCTCTTAGAACAACGGCAGATGTGTAAGTCGGCCAAAGTACTAATGTCTTCACCGTTGGAAAATAAAGATTCATTCTCTCTCTCTCTCTCTCTCTCTCTCTCTCTCTCTCTCTCTCTCTCTCTCTCTCTCTCTCTCTCTCTCTCTCGCCCTTTCTACCCTTTCTCTCTCTCTCTCTCGCCCTCTCTCTCTCTCCATCTCTCTCTCTCTCTCTCTCTCTCTCTGTCTCTCTCGCTGTGTCTCCAGCCCTCTCTCTCTCTCTTCGTCTCTCTCTACCCTCTTTCTCTCCCACTCCTTCTCCCCACCCTCCTCTATCTCTCTCGCCCCCCGCCCCCCCCTCCTCACCCTCTATCCCTCTATCTCTCTCTGTCTCCAGTCTTGTTCCTCCTCCCCCCCCCGCCCCCCCCGCCCCTTGTCTGTTTATCTGTCTGCGTCGCTCTCTCTCTCTCTCTTTCTCTCCCCCCTCTCTTCCCTTTCTCCCCTCTCTATCTCTCTCTCACTCACTCCCCCTCTCTACCCTCTCTCTCTCTCTTTCTCCCTTTCTTTCTCCCTCCTATTTCTCTCTCTCTCTCTCTCTCTCTCTCTTCTCTCTCTCTCTCTCTCTCTCTCTCTCTCTCTCTCTCGCTGTGTCTCCAGCCGTCTCTCTGTCTCTGTCTCTCTCTGTCTCTGTCTCTGTCTCTCTGTCTCTGTCTCTGTCTCTGTCTCTCTCTCTCTCTCTCTCTCTCTCTCTCTCTCTCTCTCTCAACGTAGTAGTACCCTTATCCTATCTTCAGCAGCGCTGATGATCAATTTGTCAGGATGATCAGGCGGCATTGATCTCGACCGCTGACACCATCCGCCCTATGATCTCCTTCCACTTGTCACCCTCCCCTCCCCCCCCCCCTCCCCATCTCTTCCTCCTCCACCCCCCTCTATCCACCACCACCCCCCTCCTCTCCCCACATCATCCTCCCACCGCCCCCCCCAAAAAAAACCCCTCCCCCCCCCACACACACACGCACACCTATCCTCCCTTTCCATCTCACATTTCTCTGAGTCCTTTCGCTTCTCTAATACTTCTTAGCTCCTCCTCCACCTCGACGGGGCCGCAATAGCCGAGTGGTTCAAGCGTTAAGACTTCTGATCGGAGGGTTTCCTGGTTCGAGTCTCGGATAACGGGGGGTGCATGGTGGGTAATGGGTGGAGATTTTGTTGTTGTTGTTGTTGTTGTAGATGTTGTTGCTGTCGTTGTTGTTGTTGTTGTTGCCAATTTCCCAGGTCAGCATATGTGCTGCTGCTGCTGCTGCTGCTACTACTACTACTACTACTGCTACTGCTGCTGCTGCTGCTGCTATTGTTGTTGCTGCTGCTACTACTACTACTACTGCTGCTGCTGCGGCTGCTGCTACTTTTGTTGTTGTTGCTACTGCTGCTACTACTACTACTGCTGCTGCTGCTACTGCTGCTTTTGCTGCTGATGCTGCTGTTGATGCTACTACTACTACTACTACTACTACTACTACTACTAGAACATTTCTATCGCACACTACCTTAGCATAGTTAACAGAGATGTGCTCCGAGAATCATGCAATAATTTTCCTTGACACATTCCGACAAGCAATAACTTGAAAGACAGTGATTAATATAACGTAGTATAATGTGGAG
>NC_134910.1:3207027-3209527 GCF_041734735.1 Babylonia areolata | reverse complement strand
TGGTGGTGGTGGTGATAATGATAACGATGACGATGATGATAATGACGGTGCTGGTGGTGGTGGTGATAATGATAACGATGACGATGATGATAATGACGGTGGTGGTGGTGGTGGTGGTGTGGTGGTAATGATAATGATGATGATGGTGGCGATAACGACGGTGGTGGTGATAATGATAACGATGATGATAATGATGGTGATAATAATGGCGGTGCAGCGCCGTGTAAAAAAAAAAGCAGAGGAAGAACCCGCCTTCAGTTAACAGCGCCATCAACTCAGACCACACAGAGCCGTCCCGACCGTGTTAATTCACTCCACACCCCTCCCGTGACACCTCCCCCCCCCCCTCTGTCTCCTCCCTCCCCTCCCCTCCCTCCTGCCTCCACCCCCCTCCCTCCCCCTCCCCCTCGTTCCCCACCCACCCTCTTGACCATCTCCGTATTGCCCTGTCCTGTGACAGGCTTTTGGCTGACCGCACTCTGAGCTGGGATTTGGTGGTGCTTGGGGTATCTCTGTCTGGCGGTCTGTCTGTCTGTCTGTCGATGGCTTCGTTTCTCTGATGGCCATGTGTAAATCTGTCTGTCTGTCGATGGCTTCGTTTCTGTGATGGCCATGTGTAAATCTGTCTGTCTGTCGATGGCTTTCGTTTCTGTGATGGCCATGTGTAAATCTGTCTGTCTGTCGATGGTTTCGTTTCTGTGATGGCCATGTGTAAATCTGTCTGTCTGTCGATGGCTTCGTTTCTCTGATGGCCATGTGTAAATCTGTCTGTCTGTCGATGGCTTCGTTTCTCTGATGGCCATGTGTAAATCTGTCTGTCTGTCGATGGCTTCGTTTCTGTGATGGCCATGTGTAAATCTGTCTGTCTGTCGATGGCTTCGTTTCTGTGATGGCCATGTGTAAATCTGTCTGTCTGTCGATGGCTTCGTTTCTCTGATGGCCAGGTGTAAATCTGTCTGTCTGTCGTTGGTTTCGTTTCTGTGATGGCCATGTGTAAATCTGTCTGTCTGTCGTTGGTTTCGTTTCTGTGATGGCCATGGTTTTGTTTCTGTGATGGCCATGTTTAAATGTCCGCATCTGTTGCTGCTGCTGCTTCTGCTGCTGCTACTTCTATTTCTGCTGCTGCTCCTACTACTATTGCTGCTGCTGCTGCTGCTACTACTACTACTGCTGCTGCTACTTCTATTACTGCTGCTGCTGCTACTACTATTGCTGCTGCTGCTGCTACTACTACTACAATAACAACAATTATTATATTTATATAGCACTGAATCTTGTGCATAAACAAATCAAAGCGCTTTCGCACCAGTCATTCAAACGCATGCATAACTGGAGGGGGAAAAAACACAAAAAACCTTTCTTAGCCCCCTCCCCCTTCCCCCCTCCCCTCCAACCTCAACCGCCCCCCCCCCCTTTTCATTCGAATATACAGAAATGTCGATTTCTAATTAATAATAACATATCATCATTATGATAGAAATGATAATAATCCAAATAATAATAATAATAATGATAATATCATTTATTTTCAGTCTAATGTCATCATCTTAGATGAACAGACTATAAATAAATAAATAAACGAACGATACACTGCTATACTATTACCACCGTTGCTGCTGTTTCTACTACTGTATCAGCTGATGCTGCTGTTAACTCTCTCCAAACGAACGGCGAAAGAGACGACGTTAACAGCGTTTCACCCCAATTACCACCATCAAAATATTGCAAGCGGAAGACTCTTATACTGAAGAGGTGAATGTTGACAAAGAATATCACAATTCTGACGACGGAAGCTAAAGGTTGGGTCATTCAGACACCACTGGACATCCGAGGGGTCTGTGTAGAGGAGAAGAGAGGGCTGGCGGTACCGAGTGAGTTAATATGATAACACTGTGTCGTTAACTCCCCATCTGTCCCGTGAAGTCTAACTGCATACGAAAGCAGCTCATAATTATCATGACAAAAGGCACACATAAAACAACACATAAAACAAACACGCATGCATACAACAAACCTCCCTCGCGACGTACCACGTAGCGTACTGTGACACACAAAAAAACATACAAAATCATGCTGGGAATAATGTATTCCGAAGATGGTCTGTCTGGCGGTGTTGCAAAAAAAAAAAAAAAAAAAAAAAAAAAAAATCACCAAGGTTTGTTATGGTGGACGTGCGAGATGCAAATTGTCATCTTTCAGGATGAACAAAAATGATGGATGGCGGGGGGCGGGGGGGGGGGGGGGCGGGTGGGGGGGGGGGGGGGGGGGGGGGGGGGGGGCGGGGGGGGGGGGCATCCCCCCGTCTGTCAGGCAGACGACAAAGCTTCGGTAATGACGGCGTCTGGTGGTGGTTGTACGGGAAGGGGCCGTGGTTGGTCATAAGATGTTCCAGGCTGTAATTTGCTTTATAATCAGAGTCTTTTTCACTAACACGAGCGAACATGTGTGCGCGCGCATATTCATACACACACACACATGTGCGGCGCGCGCGTACACATAG
>NC_134910.1:3187027-3194527 GCF_041734735.1 Babylonia areolata | reverse complement strand
TATTTGAGGTCACTTTTAGGTATATCCATGTTATAATAATCAAAATCATCATCGTCCGCGTCATTCTTCTTCTTCGTCGTCTTCTTCTTCTCCCTCTCCTCCTGCTCCTGCTCCTCCTCCTCCTCCTCTTCCTCCTCCTTCTCCTCCTCCTTCTCCTCCTACTCCTTCTCCTCCTCCCCCTCCTCCTCCTCCTTCTCCTCCTCCTCCTCTACTTCCTCCTCCTCCTCCCCCTCCTCCTCCTCCTTCTCCTCCTCTTCCTCCTTCTCCTCTACTTCCACCTCCTCATTCTCTTCCTTCTCCTCCTCCTCTACTTACTCCTCCTCTACTTCCTCCTCCTCTTCCTCCTCCTCCTCCTTCTCCTCCTCCTCCTCTACTTACTCCTCCTCTACTTCCTCCTCCTCCACATCCTCTTCCTCCTCCTCATGTACATCCTCTTCCTCCTTGTCACATTTTCTGTCAGGTAAAGTGGCGTGAGAGCTAGATGCAGAATTGATGCCACGTCTGGGAGGGGAATGTATGTACCAGACATACATAACGAATCGTTACTGGCTGGCTACCACCTCCTAACCCCCTTCCCTTCACGATCCCCACTACCGCCTCTCTCTCTCCCCCCCCACACACACACACACGCACACACACATACATCCCCCCCCCCCCTGCCGCCTTCTCTTCTTTTCTTTCCAGTCTTCTGATTGGTGACATTCTGCCGGTGTTGAGGGGGGGGGGGAGCTGAGAACGGGAAAGATGGTGGGGAAAAGAGAGGGCTCGGGAGTGGCAAGGGATTGGGGGTGGGTGGGGGGTTTGAACGGGTAGAGGATTTTGTGATGTCTTCAGGATAGTCGCACCCCCCCCCTTCCCCCCACACCGCACCCCCACCACCACCACCACCACCACCACCCCCCATTGCTGACAGCCAAATTAAAGGAAGGAAAGCCAGACTGATGATGCCTGATGGTGTGTGGTGCAGCACCAAGTTGCTAGGAGCGTGTATGAGAAGAGGCTGGACCTAGATTTGTGATCTTTTCAAAGTCTTATGCGTCCACAAGGAACGGAGGCCTAGAGGAAAGCGCGCGCGCGCACACACAACACACACTAACACACACACACACACACACACACACACACACACACACACACAAGAGAACATCCCCTCGCACCTCGCAGATGTAGGAACAAGAAAACACTTCTACAATTTTGTTGATGGAGTGATGGCCTAGAGGTAACGCGTCTGCCCAGGAAGCGAGAGAATCTGAGCGCGCTGGTTCGAATCACGGCTCAGCCGCCGATATTTTCTCCCCCTCCACTAGACCTTGGGTGGTGGTCTGGCCGCTAGTCATTCGAATGAGACGATAAAGCAAGGTCCCGTGTGCAACATGCACTTAGCGCACGTAAAAGAACCCATGGCAACAAAAGGGTTGTTCCTGGCAAAATTATGTAGAAAAATCCACTTTGGTAGGAAAAACAAATACAAAGAACTGCACGCAGGAAAAAAAATACAAAAAAAAAGGGTTGCACTGTAGTGTAGCGACGCACTCTCCCTGGGGAGAGCAGCTCGAATTTCACACAGAGAAATCTGTTGTGATAAAAAGAAATACAAATACAAATACACATTGAATGAGGGAGAAACACATGTACACAAGCGAAATAAAAACAAATCAAAGAAGAACAAGAACAAGAAGCAAGTACGGGGGAGGGGGAGGGGGGAGGCCGGGGGCTAGGGGGGGGGGGAATGGACAGCACAAGATTCTTTCGTCATGATCCTATTGTATTGTATTGTATTGTATTGTATTGCATTGTACTGTATTGCATTGTATTGTATTGTATTGTATTGCATTGCATTGCATTGTACTGTATTGTATTGCATTGTATTGTACTGCATTGTACTGTATTGTATTGTACTGTATTGTATTGTATTGTATTGTATTGCATTGCATTGCATTGTACTGTATTGTACTGTATTGTATTGTAGTGTACTGCATTGTACTGTATTGTATTGTACTGTATTGTATTGTATTGTACTGTATTGTATTGTAATGTATTGTATTGTACTGTATTGTACTGTATTGTATTCTACTGTATTGTATTGTATTGTATTGAGTTGTATTGCGTTGTATTGCGTTGTATTGTATTGTACTGTGTTGTATTGCGTTGTATTGTATTGTATTGTACTGTATTGCGTTGTGTTGTATTGTATTGCGTTGTATTGTATTGTATTGTGTTGTATTGTATTGTATTGCGTTGTATTGTGTTGTGTTGCGTTGCGTTGCGTTGCGTTGTATTTGTATTTCTTTTTTTCTTTCTTTTTTCATCACAACAGAGGAAGAAGAAGATGACTGATTGATTGACTGATTGAATCTTTAATGAGTAAAGAATTAGGCTCAGTAAAGACCTTTCTACAATTCTGCCCATTTAACGACACAAAACATGAAAATAAAGAACGACACAAAACATAGAAATAAAGATATAAAATGAAATAAAATAAAATAATAAGAACGACGAATAAGAATAGTAACTGGAATTGACTATTAAAAGTAACAAAGCAACGAAACGAACAATTGGTACATTATCATGTACGTTGTTATAAAACAAGCAAACAAAGACAGACGTACACATTCACGCCCGCACACTCAAACACACACAAACACACACACGCACTTACTGTTCATTTGCTAGCACGATCACACATACATTCATTTTTTCATTCATCATGGCATGGCAGCTAGTGGACTGAGTACAAGCAAGCATTTGCAAAAGACCGCGAGTAGGTTAATCAAAAGTATCGAATAGAGATATTGTTATGATAGTTTTAAAGAGAGATATGGCTGGAATTTGACGACATGTCTTTGGAAGCATGTTCCATTCTATGCTTCCATTAAATGAGAGACTCATCTTAAATAAATCAATTTTAGGCTTTGGGACAGTAGCACTGTCTGATTTACGTTGGAACTGGAAACAAAATAATGATTTTAAATATTGTGGGGATGCGTAATGAACAATAGTATGCATAAGAATCAATGTGTTATATCTAATAAGTAGATAGGTAATATTTGAAGTTCTCTGTACATATTGTGCACAGATCCGCCTGTGGTATTTACATGGCTAATCATGTTAATGGTACGCTTTTGTAAAGAGCAAAGTGGCTTTAATGTAGAAGGGCATTTACCCCGAATAATCGAGTAATAACTGAGACGAGACTGGATATAGGCAAAGTAAAACACATGTCTGAAATGATTATCAAGAAAGTGTTTGATCTGTGACAATTGGAATACACTAGATGATACTTGTTTTATAAGGCAATGGATATGTTCCTGCCACGAAAGATTTTGATCAATAGTAATGCCTAATAGCATATGCGTAGTAACTTGTTTAATGATAGTGTCTTTATATTTTATGTTAAGTTGTGTTTCTTTCATGCTCTGTCTTTTCTGACAAGGACAAATTAACATGCATTCTGTCTTTTCAGGGTGCACGACCATATCATTAGCATCACACCAGTTTTCGACAGATTTCATGTTGGCATTCAGATGATAACTAATTTCGTCAACATTGTGACTATCATATTGTATTGATGTATCATCAGCAAATAAATCACATATTGCATGTTGAATTGATAAAGGTAGATCATTGATATACAAGGAAAATAAGAGAGGGCCTAGAATTGGCCCTTGTGGTACTCCTCTTGGAACATGCCTTTTGGCAGAAACAAAGCCACGTGAATACGGTTTTCTAGGTAAGACCTGAGAAACAATAAGGGAAAGAAGAAGCAGAAAATGAAGAAGAAGACGACAACGACGACGACGAAGAAGAAGAAGAAGAAGAAGACGAACAAGAAGAAGATGATCAAGAAAGAGCACAACACGAACACGTCACACAACACCTACACAAAAAGGAACTAACTTTGAAAAAAACGATGGGGGGGAGGTGGGTGGGGGGCTTCTTCTTCTTCTTCTTCTTCTTCTTCTGCGTTCGTGGGCTGCAACTCCCACGTTCACTCGTATGCACACGAGTGGGCCTTTACGTGTATGACCGTTTTTACCCCGCCATGTAGGCAGCCATACTCCGTTTTCCGGGGTGTGCATGCTGGGTATGTTCTTGTTTCCATAACCCACCGAACGCTGACATGGATTACAGGATCTTTAACGTGCGTATTTGATCTTCTGCTTGCATATACACACGAAGGGGGTTCAGGCACTAAGCAGGTCTGCACATATGTTGACCTGGGAGATCGGAAAAATCTCCACCCTTTACCCACCAGGCGCCGTCACCGTGATTCGAACCCGGGACCCTCAGATTGACAGTCCAACGCCTTAACCACTCGGCTATTGCGCCCGTCGGTGGAGGGGTGGGGGTGGGGTGGGGGGGGGGGGGGGGGCGAACATTTCTGTGGCCTGTCATTTCCTAACCTCGCCTCTGATTGCACGAAATTACCCTGACCAGCATCTCCCTATATTCCGGAATCCTTCAGTCGCCACACCATCATTCTTGAAAGCCGGGCAGAATACAACAATCCGACTCCAACTCATTATAGTCTGCGTGACCAGGATGGACGACATTTTAAAACCTCGTCGCGAGGCGTGAGTGATGTCCCCTGGAGAACAACTAACACCGCAGGGAGATAGAGAGGGGCGTGGAGGGTGGGGGGTAGTGGGGGGAAGGGACATAGATAGAGGCAAAGAGACGATAACAGTGTGTGTGTGTGTGTGTGTGTGTGTGTGTGTGTGTGTGTGTGTGTGTGAATAGAATAGAATAGAATACTTTTTATTGTCATTAAACCTTAACGTTTATAAGACACAATGAAACATAAACATGAGCATATTAAGAAGAGGAACATTCATGAACAAATTTCGCCACCCGTGGCTGTATTTCTGTTAGAAGGATCAATTCACTAGGCTTTGCATTTGGACGACATATATCGATTAGGAATCTGTGACTGTAAGTATTGTACTTTACACAATTGTCTAAAAGGTTAACCTCATCTTCTAAACTGTTACAAGTATCACACAGTCTTTGTTCTTTCGGTGTATTTTTTATATCTTCCCTGTTCGATTTGTAAGTAATGGGCGCTGATTCGTAACATGGTCAGTGCTTTCCTCTGTGTGTGTGAGAGAGAGAGAGAGAGAGAGAGAGAGAGAGAGAGAGAGAGAGAGAGAGAGAGAGGGAGAGGGAGAGAGAGAGAGAGCAGTCAGGCAGAGAGAGAGGTGGGAGAAGACAGAAAGAGACAGAGAAAGAGCACGAGAAAAAGACAGTCAGACAGACAGACAGATGGTTAGAACATTGTTGGTTGAATTAGTTTCTTGTCTGAGGTCACTCAAGGCAGGGAAGGAAAACAAAAAAATGTTATTCATATTCCTTACTCAGGTTTCATAAACGACAGTTTCTTTACAAATGACGAGCAGGTCTTTCGTCTTTTACTATAGATTTTCGTGATGGGGAACAGTTAATGAGTGAGACAGAGAGAGACAGAGATAGGGAGACAGAGAAAGACAGAGATAGAGAGACATTGAGAGACGGAGAGAGAATAAGGGAGAGTTACAGAGACAGACAGACAGACAGAGACAAAGGCTGCATTAAAAGAGAGATAGAGAGAGATTGAGACAGAGATAGCGACGGACAGAGACAGACAGATACAGAGACAGAGAGAGAAACAGAGACAGAGAGACGGAGAGAGACAGAATAAGAAAGAGTCAGAGAGGACAGAAACAGAGAGAGAGAGGCAGAGACAGAGACTGAGGCAAACTCATAAAGAGAGGCACAGACAGAGAGAGAGAGAGAGGGGGGGGGGGGGCAGACAGACAGACAGACAGAGAAACAGAGACTGAGACAGACAGAGACAGAGATTGAGGCAAACTCATAAAGGGAGGCACAGACAGACAGACAGAGAAACGGCGATAAAGACTGAGACAGAGATAGCGACACTGACACTGACACTAGTTTATTGAATAGGGCACAGCCCCTTTGAATTAGACAGAGATAGTGAGAGACAGAGAGGCAGAGAAAGAGAAAGAGAAAGAGAGATAAAAACAGAGTACAAAGGGGGAAGTATAGCAATAAGGGAGGGGGAGGAGTGAGGGGGGGGGGAGTAGGGAGGAGGGACAGGGGGGGGGGGGAGAAGAGGGGAGGAGTGCGGGGAGAGGAGGGGGGAGAGACAGGGGTGGGGGAGGGGAGGGAGAGAGAGGGGGGGGAGAGAGAGAAGCAGACAAGTGCGCCGAAAATGGAGCGGTGGTTGTCAAGACATGCAACAGTTAAGTTTTGTCCTGTCTCATACAGACAGAGACAACACGGAGAAAGAAAGCAGTGAGAGAGACAGACACACAGACACAGACACACACACAGACACAGACACACAGACACAGACAGACAGACTGAGCGATAGTGCGTGAGTGAGAGAGAGAGAGAGAGTGTGGGTATGTATGTATGTGTATGTGCTTGTGTGTTTGAGTATATGTGTGCACGCGTGCTCCTGTGCACGTATGTGTGTGTGTGTGTGTGTGTGTGTGTGTGTGTGTGTGTGTGTGTGTGTCTGTCTGTCTGTCTGTCTGTCTGTCTGTCTGTCAGTGCGCGTGTTTGTGTGTGTGTGCTTTTTTGTGTATGTGATTTGGTCAAGATTTGAGTGTTCTTTCTTTCCTTCTTTCTTTCTTTCTTTCTTTCTTTGTCTGTCTGTGATTGTCGGGTACCCTCCTTCTTTCTTTCTTTCTTTCTTTCTTTCTTTCTTTCTTTCCTTCTTTCTTTCTTTCTTTCTTTCTTTCCTTCTTTCTTTCTTTCTTTCTTTCTTTCTTTCCTTCTTTCTTTCTTTCTTTCTTTCTTTCTTTCTTTCCTTCTTTCTTTCTTTCCTTCTTTCTTTCTTTCTTTCCTTCTTTCTTTCTTTCTTTCTTTCCTTCTTTCTTTCTTTCTTTCTTTCTTTCCTTCTTTCTTTCTTTCTTTCTTTCTTTCTTTCTTTCTTTCCTTCTTTCTTTCTTTCTTTCTTTCTTTCTTTCCTTCTTTCTTTCTTTCTTTCTTTCTTTCTTTCTTTCTTTCTTTCCTTCTTTCTTTCTTTCTTTCTTTCTTTCTTTCTTTCTTTCTTTCTTTCCTTCTTTCTTTCTTTATTTCTTTCTTTCTTTCCTTCTTTCTTTCTTTCTTTCTTTCTTTCCTTCTTTCTTTCTTTCTTTCTTTCTTTCCTTCTTTCTTTCTTTCTTTCTTTCTTTCTTTCTTTCCTTCTTTCCTTCTTTCTTTCTTGTCTGTTTGTCTGTCTGTGATTGTCGGGTACCCTCCTTCTTTCTTTCTTTCTTTCTTTCTTTCTTTCTTTCTTTCTTTCTTTCTTTCTTTCCTTCTTTCTTTCTTGTCTGTTTGTCTGTCTGTGATTGTCGGGTACCCTCCTTCTTTCTTTCTTTCTTTCTTTCCTTCTTTCTTTCTTGTCTGTTTGTCTGTCTGTGATTGTCGGGTATCCTCCTTCTTTCTTTCCTTCTTTCCTTCTTTCTTTCTTTTATCTCTTTCTGACTTCTTACATATAAACCGCCACTGTCA
>NC_134910.1:3172027-3182027 GCF_041734735.1 Babylonia areolata | reverse complement strand
ACACTACACTACACTACACTGCACTACACTACACTACACTACACTACACTACACTGCACTACACTACACTACACTACACTACACTACACTAAACTGCACTGCACTGCACTACACTGCATTGCACTGCACTCCACTACACTACACTACACTACACTACACTACACTGCACTGCACTACACTATACTACACTACACTACACTACACTACACTGCACTACACTGCACTACACTACAGTATACTACACTACACTACACTACACTAAACTGCACTACACTACACTACACTGCAATGCACTACACTACACTACACTACACTACACTGCACTACACTGCACTACACTACACTACACTACACTACACTACACTAAACTGCACTACACTACACTATACTACACTAAACTGCACTACACTACACTACACTACACTACACTACACTAAACTGCACTACACTACACTACACTACACTACGCTGCACTGCACTGCACTGCACTGCACTACACTGCACTACACTACACTACACTACACTACACTAAACTGCACTGCACTGCACTGCACTCCACTACACTACACTACACTACACTACACTACACTACACTACGCTGCACTGCACTGCACTGCACTACACTACACTATACTACACTACACTGCACTACACTACACTACACTACACTACACTGCACTACACTACACTACACTACACTACACTGCACTACACTACACTACACTACACTACACTACACTACACTAAACTGCACTGCACTGCACTGCACTGCATTGCACTGCACTCCACTCCACTACACTACACTACACTACACTACACTGCACTGCACTACACTACACTACACTACACTACACTACACTACACTACACTACACTACACTAAACTGCACTGCACTGCCCTACACTACACTACACTATACTATACTACACTACACTACACTACACTAAACTGCACTGCACTACACTACACTACACTACACTAAACTGCACTGCACTACACTACACTACACTACACTACACTACACTACACTACAGTATACTACACTACACTACACTACACTAAACTGCACTACACTACACTATACTACACTAAACTGCACTACACTACACTACACTACACTACACTACACTACACTACACTAAACTGCACTACACTACACTACACTGCACTGCACTGCACTACACTACACTACACTACACTGCACTACACTCGATGAAAGTGATTTAACATGACACGGCACCATAACATACCATACCATGCCATAAAGAAGAAAATCAGAAAGAAAGAAAGGGAAAAAAAAGAGATTAGCAGGAAAGGGAAAGAAGAAAAAAGATAAGATGACAGACAGATGTAAGATATAAATGGGAAGAAAGAAAGGAAGAAAAGAAGAACTCAACCAACAACAAACAAAAAAGACACCAAGATGCCCGTCCTCACTGACAGGAAAGAAAGAGAGAAAAAAAAAGAAAGAAAAAAAGGAAAAGAAAAAAAAATCTGGAAAGAAACAGAAAAGAAAAAATAAAAGGAAAACATTAAACACAAGGAAATCCAGGCTGGAGCAACAACAGCGAAAGAGAGAGAGAGAGAGAGGGGGGGGAGAGAGAGAGAGAGATGGAGAGAGAGGGGGGAGAGAGAGGGGGGAGAGAGAGGGGGGTAGAGAGAGGGAGAGAGAGGGAGAGAGAGGGGGTATAGAGAGAGAGAGATGGAGAGAGAGGGAGAGACAGAGAGAGAGGGGAGAGAGAGAGAGAGGGACAGAGAGAGAGGGGGGAGAGAGAGACACAGAGAGAGAGACAGAGAGAGAGAGGGAGAGACAGAGAGAGGGGGGAGAGACACACACAGAGAGAGGGAGGGAGAGAAAGACAGAGAGAGAGAAGGAGAGAGAGAGGGGGGAGAAAGGGACACAGAGAGAGAGGGAGAGAGAGAGAGAGACAGAAAGAGGGAGAGAGAGACACAGAGAGAGGGGGGAGAGGGAGAGAGAGAGAGAGGGAGAGAGAGACAGAGAGAGAGAGGGAGAGAGAGGGAGAGACAGAGAGAGAGAGAGGGAGAGAGAGAGAAACGAAACGAAACGAAACGAAACGAAACGAAATTTTATTTCACCAGGGTAATGAGATAAGCAAGTACACATGCTTTTTTCCACCCAGCCCTGGACAAAGAGAGAAAAAAGAAGAAAACACACACACACACACACACACACACACACACACACACACACACACACACACACACACACACACACATGCACACAAAACAAGAAAACAAAACAAGAAAACAAAAACGCACAAATTTGCAATTATCAAGTACAAGAAAAAGAGAAGAAAAAAAAGAATTAAGTACTATTAAAAATAAATAAATAAAAATAAATGAAAATAAAAATAGACAAAAAAAAAAAAAAAAAAACTTTAAAAGAAGGAAGGTAAGGGGGGTGGGGGTGGATAGTCCATCGACCACAAACAGAATCACATACACATTCGCACACTCGGGTAAACAAATGTTACAAGGGGAGATAAAAAAAAAATAAAAAAAAAAAAAAAAGAAGTCAGGCATGATATACTACTCACACACAGACAAATTAAGACATCAGTGAGACAACCAAACATTATCAGAAAATAAAACACACAAAAAAAACCCACAGTTATTGACTTGAAGAGAATAAATCAGATATTGTTATGTGTTACCTTTGAGTTTAGGCTTTTAAAAAGGAAAGTTTTGTATGCTGATTTAAATGAGTTGATACTGCTTATATTTTTAATGTATTCTGGTAAGGAGTTCCAAAGTGTCCCCCCTGAGTATGCCAGACTAGTTTTAAACAGATCGATTCTTGGTTTTTTTTATAATGATATTATTTGTATATCTGGACTGATTCAAGGGGAACCGTACAGTTAGTGAAGAAGGAGCAAATCCATTTTGTATTCGATACATCATAATTGCTTTATTGTATTGCAGTTTGTATGTTAGGGGAAGGATATCAAGTGTAGTGTAGTCTTCGGGTGTCAGTGTAGAAGATTTTAGGAGTACAACTTTAAGGGCTCGCTTATGAATTCTGACTAGTGGCTTCAATGTACTGGCGCTACAAAGGTCGAATAAAGTGGATGCATAATCTATCGAAGACTGAATATGTGCATGGTAGAACAGTTTTCGTGCATTAATATCTAGAAAATGCTTAACTCTAGATAACTGGAACACTTTTTGGGAGACTTGCTTGCATAAACATTCAATATGAGGTGTCCAGGAAAGGTTGTTATCTATGGTTACTCCCAGAACTTTGTGATTACTTACTTCATCTATCTTCTTATCACCTATATAAATGGACGGTATACTAAAATCAATATTTTGTCGTTTTTGTCGAGAAGTAACTATCATGTATTTAGTTTTTTGCTCGTTTAAAGCCATGTGGTTTTGTTCCGTCCATCTGACCAACTCATCAACATTTTCTTTAAGGCTAATAGATAATTCTTTCAGGTCAGAGTGATTCGAATGAACAGAGGTGTCATCAGCAAAAAGTTCACACAAGCCTCTCGTAATAGATAGAGGAAGGTCGTTAATATATAAAGAAAAAAGAAGGGGACCAAGCACTGATCCTTGAGGAACACCAAATAGTTGTGTCTGAAATCCAGATTGTGCATTGGTTAGAGAAACAGTATGTTGGCGATTAGTGAGAAATGATCTGATGAGAGATAAAGCATGTTCGGAAATTCTGTAAAGTGTTAGTTTTCTCAGTAATAGGTTATGGTCAATAACATCAAACGCTTTCGCAAAATCAACGAACAATACTGCTGTGAATTTGTTGTCATTTATGTTCATAAGCCACTCATCTACTAGATTAGTCAGTGCGGTATGGCAAAGAGACAGACAAAGAGAGAGGGAGAGAGAGAGGGAGAGAGAGGGGGAGAGAGAGAGGGAGAGAGAGAGGGAGAGAGAGACAGAGAGAGACAGAGACGGAAGCGAAAACAGAAGGGAAAAAGTGAAATAATCCATGACTGATTGACTAACTGACTGACTGACTGAATGACTGAATGAACGAATAGATGAATGAACGAACGAAATATCAAATACAGAAACTAACAAACAAAGACAACACAACAAAAAGAGCCCCGAGTTTGTCGAGTTTTTCTCCTAACAGTAGTCCTCCACACAATCAAGAACCAACCAACCACTCCAAGATACTCTTGCACGGAACATAAAAGTCGTCTCCCCTTCGTGGCGGCATGTGGTGACGATGACAACGAGACAATGCAGTCTTGTACAGTCTGGCTGCTTTAACTCACTCAGTACGGCCAGTCCTCTCTTCTCCTCTACACAGACCCCTCGGATGTCCAGTGGGTGTCTGAATGACCCAACCTTTAGCTTCCGTCGTCAGAATTGTGGTATTCTTTGTCAACATTCACTTCTTCAGCATAAGAGCCTTCCGCTTGCAATATTTTGATGATGGTAATTGTGGTGAAACGCTCTTAACGTCGTCTCTTTCGCCGTTCGTATGAAGAGAGTTAATAACCACACAGGGGGAGCAGACTCCAGTGGTTCAGACAAAGAATAATCATCAGCTGTTCTCGGCAGATTCGTCGCACTACCGCAGAAAGGAAAAAAGTTGGTTTGCATAATTATATCAGTGGTAACTTTTTTTCTTTTTTTCTTCTCCCTGTCTGGAAACTTACTTCCTTCTATTAATTCTTCTGATTGTGTTAAGAGACAAAGTAATATGAGCGGTACAAGAATGTAAGTTTTGTTGCAGATTGATTATATATATATATATATATATATGTGTGTGTGTGTGTGTGTGTGTGTGTGTGTGTTTAAAATGAATAAAACACAGTTGAAAACCAACACCTATTTTGTTAAAAAAAAATAAATTTAAAAAAAAAACAACTGAATTTTCGCAGCTACCCAGCAACTTGGTAACAGACTTTACTCATAATAGGTGACGTAATGTTATCTTTTACGTCATCTTTCTGACTTACATGACGTCTTCTACTACGTAAATATATCATGTTCTAAATATTCCTTCAATTCTCTCTCTCTCTCTCTCTCTCTCTCTCTCTCTCTCTCTCTCTCTCTCTCTCTCTCTGTGTGTGTGTGTGTGTGTGTGTGTGTGTGTGTGTGTCTTAGTGATGGTATATATATGATTTGGGCATCAATATATCATGTTCTAAATATTCCTTCAATTCTCTCTCTCTCTCTCTCTCTCTCTCTCTCTCTCTCTCTCTCTCTCTCTGTGTATCTTAGTGATGGTATATATATGATTTGGGCATCAATGTGTAGTGATGGTGATGATCTGATTGTACTTCGATAAACATACGTCGGTGAGCGTTGGTGTGCACTGTGTGTGTGTGTGTGTGTGTGAGAGAGAGAGAGAGAGAGAGAGAGAGAGAGAGAGAGAGAGAGAGAGATGATTTATTCCTATAGGCCAAGGCCCCTAATGAAGGGGTATATGAACAGAGAGCAATGAAAAATAAACAAAAGCAAAAACATTTCACATAATACAACATACATACAAAACTCGATATAACATAAGTTCAAATGAAAACTAGTCCAGCAACAAAACAGTGTTGTGTGTGAGAGAGAGAGAGAGAGAGAGACACTGACACTGACACAGGTTTAATTGTGAAGGCCACCGGCCCGTACACAAAGGGGTGGGGGATGAGAGAGAGAGAGAGAGAGAGAGAGAGAGAGAGAGAGAGAGTTCACGTTACCCAACACAACTCCTGAAACAACGTTATGATAAGTGACAAATGAACCAATTAGCCTCTTCCTTCCTTATACTCTTAATCACACCCCCCCCCCTCTCTCTCTCTCTCACACACACACACACATACTTTTCCCCAATCCCCACCTCCCCGGTGACACCCCCCCCACCCCACGCCCATCCCCCCAGCCTTCCCTTTCAGATTTATAGAAACCTGTCCCCCCACCACACTTGTCCATGTCCGCGGCAGGAAATTGGACCCACTGATGAATCACTCGGATCCGGTTTCAAAGGATGAGCACAATAAGGAATATCAACACCGTCGGAAGATGTGTGGTGGGGGGGGATGGGGGGGGGGGAGGGAAGAGAGTGGTGGAGGGGGGGGAGGGGGTGCGGGCGTTGCGGAATATGTCAGAGTCGAAGTTTAATGTTCGTGTAACTGTATATATTTAATGAATAATCACGATGATGATGATTACATCAACAACGATAACAACAATGACAACAACAACAACAGTAATAATGATAAGAAGTGGAGTTGATGGCCTAGAGGTAACGCGTCCGCCTAGGAAGCGAGAGAATCTCAGCGCGCTGTTTCGAATCACGGCTCAGCCACCGATATTTTCTGTATCTTCACTTGACCATGAGCGGTGGTCTTGACGCTAGTCATTCGGATGAGACGATAAACCGATGTCCCGTGTGCAGCATGCACTTAGCGCACGTAAAAGAACCCACGGCAACAAAAGGGTTGTTCCTGGCAAAATTCTGTAGAAAAATCCACTTCGGTAGGAAAAACAAATATAACTGCACGCAGGGAAAAAAAAAAAAAAATGGGTGGCGCTGTAGTGTAGCGACGCGCTCTCCCTGGGGAGAGCAGCCCGAATTTCACACAGAGAAATCTGTCGTGACAAAAAGAGAAATACAATACAATACAGTACAAGAAGAAGAAGAAGGAGGAGGAGGAGGAGGAGGAGGAGGAAACACTATGGTAGAATCGGTCAGACGTTGGATCCAATGTTCAATACTGGTCAGGGTTCGAAACCCCGTTTCGACATGGTGTTATGTCCTTTAGGAGAGACACTTGTATCGTATCGTATTGTATTGTATTGTATCGTATCGTATTGTATTGTATTTCTCTTTTTGTCACAACAGATATCTGTGTGAAATTCCGGCTGCTCTCCCTAGGGAGAGTGCGTCGCTACACTACAGCGCCACTTTTTTTTCTTTCTTTTTTTTTCCTGCGTGCAGTTTTATTTGTTTTTCCTATTAAAGTGGATTTTTCTACAGAATTTTGCCAGGAACAACACTTTTGTTGCCATGGGTTCTTTTACGTGCGCTAAGCGCATGCTGCACACGGGACCTCGGTTTATCGTCTCATCCGAACGACTAGCGTCCAGACCATCACTCAAGGGGGAGAAAATATCGGCGGCTGAGCCGTGATTCGAACCAGCGCGCTCAGATTCTCTCGCTTCCTAAGGCGGACGCGTTACCTCAAGGCCATCCCTCCACACCTCACCCCCGATTTTCCTGACACTACTCCGTGTGGTTGAGTAAGTTCCAATGGCTGAAGGAGAAGATCGGTCCCCACCTTCCAGTGCCAGAGCCCTTGGCACAGTGGATACGAAGTCATTGCCCCTTCTTTAACTGCGTGTTTGGTGCATATCTGTTTTATGCATGTGTGGGTGTATGTGTGAATGTGTGTCTTCATGTTTTACATTTATTTGCTTATTTATCATCATTGTTGTCTTATTTATTTATTTATTTATTTATTTATTATTATTATTATTATTATTATTATTATTATTATTATTATTATTATTATTTTATTATTATTATTTTCATTACTACTACCTTTTTATATCATAATTATTATTTATTTATTTATTTATTTATTTATGTAAGCTTATCTATCATTTGTTCATCTTTTTTTTCTCTCAAGGCTTGACTAAGCGCGTTGGGTTACGCTGCTGGTCAGGCATCTGCTTGGCAGATGTGGTGTAGCGTATATGGATTTGTCCGAACGCAGTGATGCCTCCTTGAGCTACTGAAACTGAAACTGAAACTGCCCCTTCTTCTTCTTCTTCTTCTTCTTCTGCGTTCACTCGTATGCACACGAGTGGGCTTTTACGTGTATGACCGATTTTACCCCGCCATGTAGGCAGCCATACTCCGTTTTCGGGGGTGTGCATGCTGGGTATGTTCTTGTTTCCATCACCCACCGAACGCTGACATGGATTACAGGATGGGGGGGAGGGGGTCAAGAGGGTGATGAGTTTCAGTTTCAGTAGCTCAAGGAGGCGTCACTGCGTTCGGACAAATCCATATACGCTACACCACATCTGCCAAGCAGATGCCTGACCAGCAGCGTAACCCAACGCGCTTAGTCGGGCCTTGAGAAAAAAAGAAAGAAAAAAAAGGTGAATAAATGATAGATGAGCTTACATAAATAAATAAATGAATAATATTATAATATAAAAAGGTAGTAGTAATAATAATAATAATAATAATAATAATAATAATAATAATAATAATAAAATAATAATAATAATAATAATAATAAATAAGTAAGACAACAATGATGATAAATAAGCAAAGAGGGTGATCTTCTTCTTCTGCGTTCGTGGGCTGCAACTCCCACGTTCACTCGTATGCACACGAGTGGGCTTTTACGTGTATGACCGTTTTTACCCCGCCATGTAGGCAGCCATACTCCGTTTTCGGGGGTGTGCATGCTGGGTATGTTCTTGTTTCCATAACCCACCGAGCGCTGACATGGATTACAGGATCTTTAACGTGCGTATTTGATCTTCTGCTTGCATATACACACGAAGGGGGTTCAGGCACTAAGCAGGTCTGCACATATGTTGACCTGGGAGATCGTAAAACTCTCCACCCTTTACCCACCAGGTGCCGTCACCGTGATTCGAACCCGGGACCCTCAGACTGACAGTCCAACGCTTTAACCACTTGGCTGTTGCACCCGTCTGTCATTGCCCCAATTGCTGCGAAAGTCTGTGAGACATTTAACATGATGATGATGATGATGATGATGATGATGATGATGATGATTGTGGTGGTGGTGGTGGTCTTGCTTCCACAGGAGGTAAGGAGAGGGTGGGCGGCGGGGAGAGGGGGTTGGGGGGGGAGGGGGGCAAGAGGGTGATGAGTTTCAGTTTCAGTTTCAGTAGCTCAAGGAGGCGTCACTGCGTTCGGACAAATCCATATACGCTACACCACATCTGCCAAGCAGATGCCTGACCAGCAGCATAACCCAACGCGCTTAGTCGGGCCTTGAGAAAAAAAAAAAAAAAAGGTGAATAAATGATAGATGAGCTTACATAAATAAATAAATGAATAATATTATAATATAAAAAGGTAGTAGTAATAATAATAATAATAATAATAATAATAATAATAATAATAATAATAAATAAGTAAGACAACAATGATGATAAATAAGCAAAGGGGGTGATGAGGGAGGGGGTGCTCACTCGACCTGCTTCAATTTATCATTAGTAGCAGGAAGCGTAGCAGGCCGTGTCCTAAGCGCGTTGAATCAGAACAGGTACCGCCGAGCGCCACTGAAGTGTCTCAGCAGCAGTGCTGTTTCTCCTCCGGTGTGTGGCCTCCTGGCAACCTAATCCTAATGTAATGCCAGAGGACTGTTCGCACTGGGTGTGGAGTATGGCTGTGTTATGTGAGTTCAGAATAAGCAACGTGAAAATAACACTAAGGAAACAGTGCAAATGATAGGATAGCAACAACAACAACAACAACAACAAAAAAAAAAACAAAAAAAAAACCTTCATTGTCAACATCAACATCCTCCCCATTCTCATCATGAAAATATTGTTGTTGTAATTATTGTTAGTGCTATCATCATCATCAACATCATCGTCATCACCATCACCACACTATCATCATCATCATTCTAATCGATTATTTATGTAATGAAGAAAAAATGGAGGGGGTGTGGGGGGTGGGGAGATGAAAAGCGAAATGGATATGAAGAAGAAGAAGAAGAAGACAGAAGATGATATTAAGAAAGAGACCAGACAAGAGGAAAGAAAGAAAGAAGGAAAGAAAGAAAGAAAGAAAGGCAAAAAGAAAGAACAAGAAAAAACAACTATATTTCAGCCGCCACCACGATTGACACTATAATTACTCTCAGATCCTTTCCACAACCGGCTGAAAACCACCTCTCCATCCAAGGTACACCATTCACTCAGCACGACAAGAGTTGCCGCCCTTTGCTTTCAACATGTCTTCCCTCTCTGACGGACGGGGGCTTAATGGAGGCGGGTCAATGTGTTCTGTTCA
>NC_134910.1:3159527-3162027 GCF_041734735.1 Babylonia areolata | reverse complement strand
GAGAGAGAGAGAGAGAGAGTTGTGACGACGATGTCTGTAGTGGTAAGCAGGACTGATGGATGGACTGAAGAGATGTGTTGAGAGACAGACAGAGACAGAGACAGAGACAGACATACAGACAGACAGAGACAGGCACAGAGAGAGAGAGAGAGAGAGAGAGAGAGAGAGTTGTGACGACGATGTCTGTAGTGGTAAGCTGGACTGATGGATGGACTGAAGAGATGTTTTGAGAGACAGACAGACAGACAGACAGAGACACAGAGAGACAGACAGACAGACAGAGACAGGCACACAGAGAGAGAGGGAGAAGAGACAAACCATGATGTCTGTGGTGGTAAGCTGGGCTGATGGATGGACTGAAGAGATGTGTTGAGAGACAGACAGACAGACAGAGACTGAGACAGACAGAGACACAGAGAGACATACATACATACAGAAAGAGACAGGCACAGAGACAGAGAGACATGCAATCAGACAGACAGACAGAGACAACCAGAGAAAGAGAGGGAGAAGAGACGAACGATGATGTCTGTGGTGGTAAGCTGGAGTGATGGATGGACTGAAGAGATGTGTTGAGAGACAGACAGAGACAAAGAGACATACAGACATACATACAGACAGACAGAGACAGGCAGAGAGAGAGAGAGAGTGGTGACGACGATGTCTGTGGTGGTAAGCTGGGCTGATGGATGGACTGAAGAGACATGTTGAGAGACAGACAGACTGACAGAGACACAGAGAGACAGACAGACAGAGACAGGCAGAGAGACAGACAGACAGAGACAGGCACAGAGAGAGAGTGGTGACGACAATTTATGTGGTGGTAAGCAGGACTGATGGATGGACTGAAGAGACATGTTGAGAGACAGACAGACAGACAGACAGACAGAGAGAGAGAGAGAGAGAAAGCAAGAAAGAAAGAAATTGGTGAAGAGACAAACGACGATGTCTGTGGTGGTAAGCAGAACTGATGGATGGACTGAAGAGATGTGTTGAGAGACAGACAGACAGAGACAGAGACAGAGAGACATACATACAGACAGACAGAGATAGAGAGACATACATACAGACAGACGGACAGAGATAGAGAGACAGACAGACAGACAGACAGACAGAAAAAGACAGACAGACATGGACATGCACAGAGAGAGGGGAGAGAGAGAGAGAGAGAGAGAGAGAGAGAGAGAGAGAGAGAGAGAAAGAAATTGGTGAAGAGACAAACGACGATGTCTGTGGTTGTAAGCTGGACTGATGGCTGGACTGAAGACACGTGTTGAGAGACAGACAGACAGACAGACTGAGACAGATAGAGAGAGAGAGAGATGGGGAGAGAAAGAGGGGTTAGAAACATATTGGGTGTAATGGAAAGAGAGGGAGGAGAGAGAGGGGAGGGGGTGAAGAGATGAAGAAAGAGAGAGATGGGAAAAGAGAGGGAGAGAGAAAGAGATGGGGACACAGATATAAGGAGAGATGGGGAATGAAAGAGAGAGAGAGAGAGGAACATGGCGTCAGGTTGAGAGGTCAAATAATTAAACTTTTTAAAAGAACAACCTCATCATACCTTCTGATGCCTATTCTGAACGCACTACAAGTTGTTTCCGGTCTCTGAGTTCTAACCCCTCTCCATCAACACTCACACACACACACACACACACACACACACACACACACACACACACTCTCTCTCTCACACACACACACACACACACACACTCACACGCACAAACACACACACAAACATTCACACACACACACACACACACACACACACACACACACACACAATTGCCCTACACACATTAGAAAGAACTCTACCTCCGTTTCGCTTTTCTGTTTTTGATCAATGATTGCCACCTTCCCCCACCCCCACCCAACCCCACCCCATCCCACACCTCCGTACCTCTTCAGTCCTCCACCTATCCCCCCACCCACCCACCTCCCTCCAAACACTGTTGCTCAATATTCCATATTACCATTTTCAGCTGACAAGAGTGTATGTATCTTCCGAGCGTTGGTGATGTGTAAATCCCAGTTTATTCTTTCTACCGGGTGAGGCAGACTTATCTCCAGACCCGGGACACCAACCCCCATTTCCTCTCGCCCAATCAGTATGCGCGATAAAAACCGACTTCCATTCATTGCACCAATCCGCAGAATGAAACTTGTCATCAATCAACCAATCCATGGATTCGACATAAACAGGGAGAGGAACAAGAACCACGAGTCAATCGGAAGGCATAAAAGATGTGGGTGACATTTTGCTTGGTTGTTCTGTGAAACAGTATATCCCGGGTACTCGCGAAGAAGATTATTCTTTGCATGGTTTACACAAGTGCTAACCAGATAATGAGAGAGAGACAGACAGACAGACAGAGAATACGACAGTACGATACAACAGACACAAAGATTGAGGGAGAGACAGACAGACAGAAACAGAATACGACAGTACAACAATACAACAGACCGAGAGAGTTTTTAGAAAATTACAGGGATATAAGAA
>NC_134910.1:3142579-3147579 GCF_041734735.1 Babylonia areolata | reverse complement strand
CCCTTCCTATCTCTGCGGCTGCCTTCACCTCTACACTCCACTCACACTGTGCGTGTGTGTGTGTGTGTGTGTAGATAGATACACACTTGTATATCTATCTATCTATCTATCTATCTATCTATCTATCTATCTATCTATCTATCTATCTATCTATCTATATATATATATATATATAACACAACCATGAAACAAGGATGAAATGGTATTGAACCCTGATGTCACTGGAACAGCCGACCGAAATTCACACAGAATATATATATATATATATATATATATATATATATAAAATATGTATATCAGTCAACCAGCTAGCCAGCCAACCAACAAACCAAGTAACCAGCCAAGCCCCTCATCCAAATCCAGCCCAACCAAGCCCCGCATCCAAATCCAGCCCAACCAAGCCCCTCATCCAAATCCAGCCCAGCCAAGCCCCTCATCCAAATCCAGCCCAGCCAAGCCCCTCATCCAAATCCAGCCCAACCAAGCCCCTCATCCAAATCCAGCCCAGCCAAGCCCCTCATCCAAATCCAGCCCAACCAAGCCCCGCATCCAAATCCAGCCCAACCAAGCCCCTCATCCAAATCCAGCCCAGCCAAGCCCCTCATCCAAATCCAGCCCAGCCAAGCCCCTCATCCAAATGTACAGAGCTCAAACTCAAGTTAATTAACAGCTATCGTTTTTTTTTTGGTGTGTGTGTGTGTGTGTGTGTGTGTGTGTGTGTGTGTGTGTGTGTGTGTGTGTGTGTGTGTGTGTGTGTGTGTGTGTGTGTGTGTGTGTGTGTGTGTGTGTGTGTGTGTGAAAAAAGAATTAATTAATTGCCTCCACCTTCATGTTGGAACGACACTGATTTCCGCGCGTCGTGACTCGCCTGATTACACGAAAACAAGCCCGCTAAATGGAGAGAGACAGACAGACAGACAGAGAGAGACAGGGAGAGACAGAGACAGACAGAGGCAAAGAGAGACATACAGATAGACAGACAGACAGAGCCACAGAGAGAGAGAGAGAGGGAGAGAAAGAGAGAGACAGGGACAGCGACAGAGACAGACAGACAGACAGAGACAGAGAGAGAGAGGGGGGGGGGAGAGAAAGAGAGAAAGAAATAGACGGGACAGCGACAGAGAGAGAGAGAGAGTGAGAAATAGAGAGACGGGACACAGAGAGAGAGAGGGGGGGGAGAGAGAGAGAGAGACGGGACAGCGACAGAGAGAGAGAGAGAGAGAGAGAGAGAGAGAGATTCGTCTGAGTACACGATAATAAGCCGCTCACGTTGAAAATAGACGGAGACATAGACAAAGACAGAGAGAGAAAGACAATCAGTCAGACAGACATATGGAGAGATAAAGATACACAGTCAAAGACAGACAGACAGACAGACAGACAGAGACAGAGAGAAAATAGAAGAGAGACAAGAGTGTAAGAGAGAGAGAGAGAGAAAGGAGGGGACAAAGACAATGATATTTGTATTTCTTTCTTTCTTTCTTTCTTTTTCTCTTTTTTTTTTCACAACAGATTTCTCTGTGTGAAATTAGGGCTGCTCTCCCCAGGGACAGCACGTCGCTACACTGAGAGCGCCACCCATTATTCGTTTTTTTTTTTTTTTCTACGTGCAGTTTTATTTGTTCTTCCTATCGAAATTGATTTTTCTACATAATTTTGCGAAGAACAACCCTTTTGTTGCCGCGGGTTCTTTCACGTGCGCTAAGTGCATGCTAGCACACGGGACATCAGTTTATCGTCTCATCCGATTGACTAGCGTCCAGACCACCACTCAAGGTCTAGTGGAGGGGGAAAAAATATCGTCGGCTGAGCCGTGATTCGAACCAGCGCGCTCAGATTCCCACGCTTCCGAGGCGGACGCGTTACCTCTAGGCCATCACTCCACTTAGAGCAACGGGCGCAACAGCCGAGTGGCTAAAGCGTTGGACTGTCAATCTGAGGGTCCCGGGTTCGAATCGCGGTGGCGCCTGGTGGGTAAAGGGTGGAGATTTTTCCGATCTCCCAGGTCAACATATGTGCAGACCTGCCAGTGCCTGAACCCCCTTCGTGTGTATAGAAGATCAAATACGCACGTTAAAGATCCTGCAATCCATGTCAGCGTTCGGTGGGTTATGGAAACAAGAACATACCCAGCATGCACACCCCCGAAAACGGAGTATGGCTGCCTACATGGCGGGGTAAATAAACAAAAAGGTCATGCACGTAAAATGTTAAATGTTACCTGTTTGTCTGAGTATGTAGTTGTGCGTGCCTGAAATCTGATTGAATGACACAGGAAACGAATGATGAGCGCCCAATGGCAGCCGTCAGTCGGCTCTACCCAGGTAGGCAGCCTGTTGTGTAAATGACTCCGTGTGTGTAAAGCGCTTAGAGCTTGGTCTCCGACCGAGGATAGGCGCTATATAAATATCCATATCCATAGAGAGAACGGGAGAGACACACAGACGAACAGAAGGACAGACAGACAGACAGACAGTCAGACAGACAGAGGAAGAAAGTTAGAAAGAGTCAGGGTCGTTTGACAAGCACGATAACAAAGCCGCTCTCGTGGAGAGACAGACAGACAGACAGACAGACAAACAGAGAGATAGACAGACAGACAGAGACACAGAGAGAGAACGAACGAACGAACGAACGAACGAATATTTGATTCAGATGAGGCCAGAGCCCCTTACTGAAGGGGGATTCAATTATGAATGATAATGAGAAAATGACATGACACAGTAAATCGACAATTCAAATCAACCAAAATTAGTATTTCACAGTTTCAGTTTCAGTTTCAGTAGCTCAAGGAGGCGTCACTGCGTTCGGACAAATCCATATACGTTACACCACATCTGCCAAGCAGATGCCTGACCAGCAGCGTAACCCAACGCGCTTAGTCAGGCCTTGAAAAAAAAAAAAAAAAAAAAAAAAAAAAATATATATATATATATATATATATATATATATATAAGCGTACATACATAAATAAATAAATAATAATTATGATTAAAAAAAGAAAAGAAAAAAAGATAGTAGTAATGAAAATAATGATAAAATAATAATAATAATAAATAAATAAATAAATAAATAAGACAACAATGATGATAAATAAGCAAATAAATATAAAACATGAAAACACACATTCACACATACACCCACACATGCATAACAGATATGCCCCAAAAACGCAGTTTCATGGATATGAAAGCACAGTCAAATACATATAAACGTACATGAGCTCCAACACACACACACACACACACACACACACACACACACACACACACACACACACACACACACACACACACACACACACACACACACCACAAATTTCCCTGCACCTCCTCTACCCCCTGCTCCACACACTCGGAGTTTCTAGTCTATGTATCGCAGCTTCCACGGCACACACACACACAAACACGCACACGCACACGCACACACACACACACACAGATGAACACTTACTTGTACAAGCACACACACACACGCCCATATCTCCCACCTCCAACCCCACACACATATATACAAAGATATATATATAATATATACGTTCCAATATCCTGATGCTCCCACAGTATAGGCATGCATACACTCACATACCTCATCCTCTATCTCACCTCCTCCCTGCACCCCCACCTCCCCCTCACACACACACACAACACACACACACACAACACACACACACACACACACACACATGCACATGCACAGAACTCTCCTGACACTTGTGTACACTTACACTCTCACGCATGCACAAACGCACTCAAAAACACAGACCCACACATACACACAAACACACACATACACACACGCACAGAGGCTGCCACTGATTGGCCGCAAGAGGGATGGGAAAAGATCTCTGATGCCAAGAATGTGGCGTCTAGTGTGTTGCTCAGTCTATTGTATTTGGAAAAGCCCACAGAGACTCTGTTCCGTTTTGAAGAAATTTGCGCAATGTTGGTTTGGAAATGATGCCGATATTTGATTTGCAAAGCATCGTGCTCTACCTTTCCGCTCCCTCTCTCTGCTTTTATTTCTTTGAGGCGATCGATGGTGTGATGGCCTTGTACCTGTTCTTTTTGATATTCTTTGACTGAGTATTTCACAACATTCACGAAGTAACTGTACGTAATCTCTTCAATGCTTCGTATATACCTATATTTATATCTATATCTATCTATCTATCTATCTATCTATCCATATATATATATATATATATATATATATATATATATATATATGGCTAAGTTATACAGAGTACATTCTTGTCTTGAAGACATGAGAAAATTAAACCTAAAATTAGACGGATCTCCATAATATTTAGGTTGAATCAGTCTTTGTCTATGGTCACTCAAAGCAGGGCAAAATGATAATATATATAAAGCAGTTCATCTTCCTTACCCAGATTGCAAAAACTGGAGAGGGAGAGGGAGGAAGAGAGAGAGGGGAGAGAGAGGGAGGGGAGAGAAAGAGAGAGAGGGAGAGAGGGAGAGGGGAGGGGGAGAAAGGGGGAGAGAGAGGGGGGAGAGAGAAAGAGAGAGAGAGGGAGAGAAAGATAGAAAGGAAGAGAGAGGGGGTGGGGAGAGAGAGACACAGACACAGACACAGATGGAGACACAGATGCATAATTATATCAAGAGAGAAAGATTCACAGTGATAGGTAGACAGACAGAGAGAGGGGCGGAGAGGGAGAGAGAGAGGGGGGGGAGAGAGAGAGACAGGAAGAAAAAGAGAGGGAAGAAGAGAGAGGGGGGAGAGAGAGTGAGGGAAGAGAAAGAGAGAGAAGGGGAGAGGAGAGAGACAGGAAGAAAAAGAGAGGGAAGAAGAGAGAGAGGGGGAGAGAGAGAGGGAAGAGAAAGAGAGAGAGAGGGAGAGAGGAAGAAAAAGAGAGGGAGGAAGAGAGAGAGGGGGAGAGAGAGTGAGGGAAGAGAAAGAGAGAGAGAGGGAGAGAGAGAGGGGGAGAAGGGAGAGAGAGAGGGGGGAGAGAGAAAGAGAGGGAGAGAGAGGGCGGA
>NC_134910.1:3132579-3137579 GCF_041734735.1 Babylonia areolata | reverse complement strand
CATGACTTTTCAGCTTCGATGAATCGTAACAATAATTGACAAACGCGTTCTTGGGCCTTAAAAATTCGACTGTTTCTCTCTCAATTTTGGCGGAAGTTGACCGCTGTATGTATACTTGAAAAACACTCCTATGTGCATGTGTGGTAAACGCATTTACGGGCCTTAAAAATCGACTGTTTCTCTCTAAATTTTGGTGGAAATTGACCGCTGTGTGTATACTTGAAAAACACTAATATGTGTATTTGTAGTAAACGCACTTACGGGCCTTAAAAATCCGACTGTTTCTCTCTCTTTAAAAAAAAAAAAAAAAGACGGAAAATTGACTGCTGTTTGTATACTTGAAAAAAAACAAAAACATTGATATGCGCATGTGCAGTGCAACGTGGCTCTTGACTGTCACGGGATTGTAATTCTGTAATTCAGATTTGTTGATTTTTTTATGGTTGTTCGGGGACATCATGCAATAAATGATAGAGCTTATGCACAGAGCTTTCTCCAAATGAAGTTGAGCAACCTCCTTCGTCTCATCTCAATAGTATGTTATCTGACGTGAATTATCGATTGAATGTCACGATTCTGACAGTGACGAGACTTTTCATTCAAGCAAGACTGATGCCTTCGACTCGAAATGTCAGGATGTCTATTCTAGTTAATGTAATAATACCCTTTTTAGAATATTCGAATGCAAGAAACTTTTTCGACAGTGCAGTTGCTGGTAACTTATCGATAGTGTAGTTAGTTGCTGGTAACTTATCGATAGTGTAGTTAGTTACTGGTTACTTATCGATAGTGTAGTTAGTTTTTGGTAACTTATCGATAGTGTAGTTAGTTTTTGGTAACTTATCGATAGTGTAGTTAGTTGCTGGTAACTTATCGATAGTGTAGTTAGTTGCTGGTAACTTATCGATAGTGTAGTTAGTTGCTGGTAAATGTGTTGAAGGTGACGTATCACGCCATTGTGTCATGTCTACCATTTACGTCTGCTCGATACAGAGTGATGCCCCTTTTGAGATTAAATGAATGAATGATTGAATGAAATTATCGTTAATCCATTCAGTCATGATCTGTTAAGGAATGAATTAATGAATGAACGAATTAATCATGAATGAATGAAAGAACAGACAAACAAATGAATGATAGATAGACAGACACATACATACATACATACATACATACATACATACATACATACATACATACATACATACATACATAGCCAGATGATTAAATGAATAAATGAATGAATAATGTTTCTTTATGAAAAAAAAACAACAACAGAGATATCGCTACAGAATAATCAATACTGAACAAGAAATGTAAGCTTGACCTTTTCCAAAGCACACACACACACACACACACACACACACACACACACACACACACACACACACAAGGTTACAGAGAAACAAGACAAGACACGACAAGACACGACAAGACATGTTTCTGTCCGGAAAACCCACAGAAGTAATGAGAATGTTACACATTTCACTGTCACTGATACACAATATGAGTCGTAGTTGACCTCGTGTGCACAGTAAGTTAAAATTACCCCCCACCAACACCAACTAGCTGGTCGCTTTGTCGCTTGAGCATCCATTTAGAGAACAAACAAACAAACAAAAGACAAAACAAACAGTGACATACCATCACAAACGCTGAAGACTAAGTACGGCAAGAAAATGTCCATCTTATAGATGTCAGACAGATACTAGGAGGCCTACATCAATGTAATAGAAATAATGCTTCCTGAGTTGTTAATTTTTTTTTTTTAAGAAAAAAAAGAAGAAGAAAAACATGTACTTATAAAGCAACATACTAAACAAAAAGAAAGTTCTGCTTACGTGCCAGAAGTGATGGGGTATTTCTCCTAAATGTAAAATAATAATAAGACGTATTCACAAGAAGAATTCCCCACCCCACCCCGAAAACGGAGTATGGCTGCCTACATGGCGGGGGTAAAACGGTCATACACGTAAAAACCCAATTGTATGTACATACGAGTGCACGTGTGAGTCGTAGCCTACGAACGAAGAAGACAAAGCAGATGAAGAACAAGAAGAAGAAGGAGAAGACGATGATGATAATAAAAGAAAGAAAGAAAGAAAGGAGGAGGAGTGTTGGAAGGGCGTGGAAAGAAGAAGAAAAAGAAGAAGACGATGATGATAATAATAACAGAAAGAAAGAAAAAAAAAGGAGGAGGAGGAAAAGAAGAAGAAGAAGAATTTATGGCATGAGTCGACTTAGAAAAATGCTCTTTTTTCTTCTTCTTTTTTTTTTTTTTTTTTTTTTTTTTTTTTTTTTGTCGAGGCAGATCAGATTATATTCAATGCAAGTGTTAGGTAAAAAATGATTAATTTAAACGGGTCGACAAACGTTTGCTACTTTACTACTCGTGAGTGAATGAACCAAGATAAACCCAGAACTGAAAGGAGTTCCAGATTGGATTTCTCCCACAGATGTTTGGGGAGGAGGGGCTGAGGGGGGGGGGTAGGGGGCGCGGGGGGGGGGGGGTGGGCATTATTGCAGAAAATATGAAAACAGCTGACTCGGATAAAAGTGTACCTGTAGTAAATACGAAAAGGGAGATACATTTCAATAACAATATGAAAATGAATTAACAATGGTAAAATAAAGAGATATATAGATAAATTGGAAAATGAAAAGGTCAATGAATAAACGAATAAATAAATAAATAAACAAACAAACAAATAAATAAATGGATAAAAAAATAATAAATATGAACATGAATAGATAAGTAGATAGATGATGAGATGAATAGCTGATTAAATAAATAGTTTCTTTAATCAATCAATTAGGTACTCGATAAATGGATCAATGAATCAACCAGCCAAACAAGGGAAGTCAGGGTGGGGTGGGCGAGGCTTCGGAAGGCTGATACACACCTTTCAAAGACAACAACGTTGGGCCAGCTGAACCCTCCCTCCGGACCAGAGCCATTTGTGTGCCTGATGCAGCGTCAATGATAATTATATGCATAGGTAGGTAGGTAGGTAGGTAGGTAGATAGATAGATAGATAGATAGATGGATGGATGGGTGGATAGATAGATAGATAGATAGATAGATGGATGGATGGATAGATGGATGGGCGGACGGACGGACGGACGGACGGATAGATAGATGGACAGACGGACGGATAGATATAATAGATAGATAGATAGATGGACGGACGGACAGACAGACAGACAGACAGACAGACAGACAGACAGACAGACAGACGGACGGACGGACGGACGGACGGACGGACGGATGGATGGATGGATGTATAAATATGTGGAGGATAGATAGAAAGATGGATGGATATGTGGAGGATAGATAGATAGATTGATGGATAGATGGATAGGTAGATAGATGGATAGATGGATAAATAACAATAATATAGATAGATAGATGGATGGATGGATGGGTTGATGGATGGATAGATAGAATACCGAAGGAACAACTAATAAAAGAAAGAAAGAAAAGAAAAAAATACAAAATATGACATTATGAAAATGAAAAAAATACATATCAAAATGATATATTAATTAAAACAGAGATACTCGTGCCTGGCACGCAATCTGTCCCTCCAGGTAATAATGTTGTTTTATTTTTACTGTCTTTCACTCTGAAGATAAACAACTAGACTGGGAGCGCGCATGCATGCACGTGCGCACGCATGCGCGCTCGCGCACACACACACACACACACACACACACACACACACACACACACACACACACACACACACACACACCTTCATAACATGCATTACATGCATTTTTACAATATTCACACACACACACACACACACACACACACACACACACACACACACACACACACACACACACACACACAGGTGCGCGCTCAATCATGCACATTTATGTTCATTGGTCTCCACCATGTCCTCACAAATCTCGAAAACCTTCACAGTATACTAAAAACTTTTTTGTGTGTGTTGTCTTTGTTGATTAGAGCTTCGTATCTAACATAACAGACAGTGCTATCAAAGCTGTCTTTTGCATTGAAAGGGTTGTCCCTGGCAAAATGATGTAGAAAAATCCACTTTGATAGGAACACAAATACTCTTGCAGGCAGGAGAGAGAAAAAAAGAAAGAAAAAATGGTTTCGCTGAACTGTTACAACGCATTCTTGTTTGGGAGAGCAGTTCGAATTTGACAGAAAATGATGATGACGACGACGACGACAACAACAACAACAACAACAATAATGATAATAATAATAATAATAATATTGATGATGATCATAATCCTCCGAAAACGGAGTATGGATGCCTACATGGCGGGGTAAAAACGGTCCTACACCTGAAAGCCCACTCGTGTTCATACGAGTGAACATGAGAGTTAGAGCCCTCGAAGGAACGAATGATAGTAATAATAATCATAATAATAATACTAATAATAACAACAACAACAAAACAAAGCAATACAATGCAATACAATGCAATACAATACAATGCAATGCAATACAATGCAATGCATTACAATACAATACAATGCAATACAATACAATGCAATACAATACAATACAATGCAATGCAATACAATACAATGCAATACAATAAAATACAATACAATGCAATACAATACAATACAATGCAATGCAATACAATACAATGCAATACAATAAAATACAGTGCAATACAATGCAATGCAATGCAACACAATACAATACAGTACAATACAATACAATACAAACTCCTGCTTCTTGCATCAGTGTGTGCTTAGATCCTTCATTTTTCTCAAGGCCTGACTAAGCGCGTTGGGTTACACTGCTGGTCAGGCATCTGCTTGGCAGATGTGGTGTAGCGTATATGGATTTGTCCGAACGCAGTGACGCCTCCTTGAGCTGCTGAAACTGAAACTGAAACTCCTTCATTTTCCAAGAGGCGAACGACAAGTCGTCAAGGTAGGTAAGTCTCACCTCCTCCAGCTGTATTCTCAATGAAAGTGCCGCCTACAAGGATGTGTTCTATCCC
>NC_134910.1:3117579-3127579 GCF_041734735.1 Babylonia areolata | reverse complement strand
CTCCCGCCCCCGTCCAGAGGTCCCCCACCACCACCACCACCACCACCCCCACCCCCCCACCCCCCCACCCCCCGGCCACATAACACAGTAGCAGCGCCGAATCCACCGTGATAAATCCATATCAAATGCATGGACCACTTAATGGTCTCGCGACATTCACGCGCGCATTTTCCCAAAGAGAATCCCCCCCCCCCCCACCCTTTGCCCCCCCCCCCCCCCCACCCCCCACCCCCTCCCTCCCATCTCGTCCCTCTTCTGTACATCATCTGTGATCAGCGTCGTCTGTCCGTTGAAGTTAACGCCATGTTAAGGAGAACAAGGAGGAGGAGGAGAATGAGGAGGAGGAGAATGGTGTTGACACTGAAGAACTGGGTTTCCTCCAGACGAAACGAGACGGTGGCGTAGTGGTTAGAACGCCCTGACTATTAACTCTCTCCATACGAACGGCGAAAGAGATGACGTTAACAGCGTTTCACCCCAATTACCATCATCAAAATATTGTAAGAGGAAAAGCTCTTATACTGAAGACGTGAATGTTGACAAAGAATAGACACCCCCACTGTATATCCGAGGGGTCTGTGTAGAGGAGAAGAGAGGACTGGCCGTACTGAGTGAGTTAAGCGAGTGTGCCTCGGGGTGTAGCAGCCTAATCCCCCCCACCCCCACCCCCCATCCCGCGCCCCCACCCCTTTTGGTCTTTACTTATCCCTGGGCGACGGACGCAAAAAGCCGAGTGGTTAACTCACTCAGTACGGCCAGTCCTCTCTTCTCCTCTACACAGACCCCTCGGATGTCCAGTGGGTGTCTGAATGATCCAACCTTTAGCTTCCGTCGTCAGAAATGTGGTACTCTTTGTCAACATTCACCTCTTCAGTATAAGAGCCTTCCTCTTGCAATATTTTGATGATGGTAATTGGGGTGAAACGCTGTTAACGTCGTCTCTTTCGCCGTTCGTATGGAGAGAGTTAAGGACTTCGGTTCAGGGTTTGAACTTGCAACGACGAACGCAATAGCCGAGTGGTTAAAGCGTTGGACTTTTAATCTGAGGGTCCCGGGTTCGAATCTCGGTAGCGGTGCCTTGTGGGGGAAGGTAAGTTGCGTCTGTAACATCGGATTCCGGCAAAGACTGGATTTTTTTTTTTTTTTTTTTTTTCATTACCTGGTGAAGCACATTTTCGTTTCGTTTTAATTTCGTTTATCATGTAAAATCGATGATGAATCAAATTCGGTTTTTTCGTGTGTGTGGTTTTTTGGGGTTTTTTTTTGTTTGTTTGTTTGTTTTGTTTTGTTTATTTGTTTGTTGTTGTTTTTTGTTTTTTGTTGTTGTTGTTGTTTTGGTAACACTGTGATGAATCAAAATCGGATTATTTTTGAAACACTTTCCATTTCCATAATCTCTTCTTCTTCTTCTTCTTCTTCTTCTTCTTCTTCTTCTTCTTCTTCTTCTTCTTCTTCTTCTTCTTCTTCTTCTTCTTCTTCTTCTTCTTCTTCTCCTTCTCCTTCTTCTTTTTCTCCTTCTCCTTCTTCTTTTTTGTAACAGCTCAATGACTCTCCTCCACTGCTATGAAACATTGCAGAAAAATCAGATATATTATTATCATGTCCCCGATAGACAGTATATCAAGGATCATCTTCCGACGCTGTCTTAAGATACATGAAAATCCGATGTTAATTTACATGTGTTAAACTCTCTCTCTCTCTCTCTCTCTCTCTCTCTCTCTCTCTCTCTCTCTCTCTCTCTCTCTCTCTCTCTCTCTCTCTCTCTCTCTCTCTATCTATCTATCTATCTATCAACCTCCCCTCTCTCTCTACTACTACTACTAGTACTACTGCTATTACTACTACTTCTAGTTGTAGTAGTAGTAGTAGTAGTAGTAGTAATGATAATGATTATGATAACAACACATTTTAACTACAGTGAGTGTTTCGCCAAAATTCTGAAGTAACTGTCTGGTAATTCCCGTTTCGACCATTATCAGGAAATAAGCTTCACCAGCAAGGACGCGTCAAAAACGTGTTGACTGGTCGATTGTAATTGTAATTGTAATTGTATTTCTTTTTATCACAGCAGATTTCTCTGTGTGAAATTCGGGCTGCTCTCCCAGGTAGAGCGCCTCGCTACACAACAGCGCCACCCTTTTTTTTTTTTTTTTTTCTTTTTTTTTTTTTTCTTTTTTTTTTTTTTGCATTTTTTCCTGCGTGCAGTTTCATTTGTTTTTCCTATCGAAGTGGGTTTTTTTTTTTTTTTTTACAGAATTTTGCCAGGAACAACCCTTTAGTTGCCGTGAGTTCTTTTACGTGCGCTAAGTGCATGCTGCACACGGGACCTCGGTTTATCGTCTCATCCAAATGACTAGCGTCCAGACCACCACTCAAGGTCTAGTGGAAGGGGAGAAAATATCGGCGGCTGAGCCGTGATTCGAACCAGCGCGCTCAGATTCTCTCGCTTCCTAGGCGGACGCGTTACCTCTAGGCCATCACGCCACTCACCACAGAACGTCCTGCTTTCGAGAGAGGGAGAGAGAGAGAGGGGGGGGGAGAAGAAAAGTACAAGCAAATGCTTAATCGACCTTCACATGAACCCAACCGCGCTCAGCAAGCCGTGAAAATGAATGTGAGGAATACAATTAGTGCCATTTCAACAGGACTGTCAAGTCCAAACACATCAGTGCCGATTCCAATTATATATATATATATATATATATATATATATACAGATAGTTCACACTCTCTTCGTGTCCTGGGCTCCGCTCCTTGCAGAAAGCACTGAGGTAAATACCAAAACCGGTAAAATATAAAAAGTATGTTTTTACCTGTCCAGTTTTACCTCATTTTACCTGACTCGTACTCACTGGTTGCTATTTAACCAGCCTGTATAGCTTTCACTTCTGTACCCTTGCCTGAAGAAGCTGTTTTTACAGCGAAAATTTGCTGCTTTTTTTTTTTTAGAATACAAGTTTTTAAAGACATGCAGAGCTTACTGTTGTTGATATTGATATATATATATATATATATATATATATATATATATTATCTGTGTGTGTGTGTGTGTGTGTGTGTGTGTGTGTGTGTGTGTGTGTGTGTGTGTGTGTGTGATACACAGTTTAACCAAAATGGAACAAAAAAAGACGTCTAAACATATCAGTGCTGATTTTTTTTTTTTTTTTTTCAGTTTAACCAAGATGAAATAAAGATGTCCAACGCTATATAATTCTTACGAATCACACACACACACACACACACACACACACACACACACACACACACACGGGTCGATATTTCGTTTTGTGGGGAAAAGCTTCTTTTATAAAAGCTTTCGGCTGGTTCATTTAGAGGGGGTTTGTGGTGTGAATTGGACACTGGGAGAAATCCTTCGCTTTGAAGCCGATTACGTTTGAATATTTCATGGACTTGGTGCAAGCTGCTTCCTACATGATTTCTTTTTCTTGCTTTTCTTATTCATTATCTCCTTCTCCTTTCTTTCTCATGTTGTTTGGTGTTGTTTTCCCACGGTTTCAATTTCTTTTCTTTCTTTTTTTTTCCTTTTTTCTGTCTTTCTTTCTTCCTTTGTTTCCTTCTTTCCTTCCTTCTTTCTTTGACCTGTTATTCTTAGTTGCATAATCATTAGTTACTCATTATACAAACACATACGCGCGCGCACGCGCGCACGCACGCACACACACACACACACACACACACACACACACATACACACACACAATCGCTCGCACACACACACTCACGCACACACACACACACACACACACACACACACACACACACACACACACACACACACACACACACACACACGTACATTGACGTCACTAAGCCCTGTCTGATACATAAGACGAGAGACAGAGAAAGGATCAATCAAAGATCAGTTCTGAAGATCACGGGGGGGGGAGGATAGTCCTGGCTGTCAATTAAAACTAGGCTCCCGTTCCTCGCCTTCCGGCGGGACGAGATTAGATTTAACACTTTCTCTCTTTTCATCCCTCACCTTTCGCCTGGCTAAACTCACGGGATAAGAAAGAAAAGACTTTCTTCCGATGTATGATTTTTACACCACAACTCTCCTTGTTAGATACGCTATTTTTAGACTGGACAGACACCATGGAGGTGAAACTTGAAAATAGTTACATTAGTCATCGTGATTCCCCCCCTCGCCCCCCCACCCCTCCCCCCCAGCCGCCCCCGCACCCCCCACCCCCCACCCCGTGACATTTCAAGTGATATAAACAGTGTATGAGTCATATATAAATGAATATGAAGGATTGTATATAGAGAGATATAGATATATATATACATATATATATATATATATATATATATATATATATATAATTATATATATATATATATATCTAAAGAGAGAGGGAGAGAGGAAGATATATATACTTGAAAATAGTTACGTTAGTCATCGTTCCCCGTGACATTTCAAGTGATATAAACAGTGCATGAGTCATATATAAGTAAATATGTATGATGATAAAAAAAAAATAAAAAAAATAAAAAAAAATATATATATACACATATATGTATATCAATATACATATATCTATATATATATATATTGATATTATATATATATATATATATATATATATATATGTACACACACACACACACACACACACACACACACACACATATATATATATATATATATATATATATATATATATATATATATATGTGTGTGTGTGTGTGTGTGTGTGTACATATATATATATATATATATATGTGTGTGTGTGTGTGTGTGTGTGTGTGTGTACATATATATATATGTGTGTGTGTGTGTGTGTGTGTGTGTGTGTGTGTATAGATGTATATATATATAGAGAGAGAGAGAGAGATACATATATATATATATTGATATATATATAGAGAGAGAGAGAGACAGAAACAGAGACAGAGAGACAGAGAGAGACAGAGAGATCTGCTATATAGGTAGGTAGGTAAGTAGATATAAAAGTCGTGTCCAGCTATGACTAATTGAACAGCATGTGAGACATCTGCTTTCCCGACTATCTGGGCTGGAATTTAATTAAAGTGGAGAGTGTCTTGCCCAAGTTTACATTCCCGATCTTTCGGCCAAAAGGGCTTTGATGTGGATAGATTGATTGATGTGGATACTTATATAGCGCCTATCCTCGGTCAGAGACCAAGCTCTAAGCGCTTTACATACACGGGGACATTTGCACCACAGGCTGCCTACCTGGGTAGAGCCGACTGACGGCTGCCATTGGGCGCTCATCATTCGTTTCCTGTGTCATTCAATCAGATTTCAGACGCACACACATACACACTCAAACAGACATGTAACATTTTACGTGTATGACCGTTTTGGGTTGTTGTTTTTTTTATTTACCCCGCCATGTAGGCAGCCATACTCCGTTTTGGGGGGTGTGCATGCTGGGTATGGTCTTGTTTCCATAACCCACCGAACGCTGACATGGATTACAGGATCTTTAACGTGCGTATTTGATCTTCTGCGTGTGCATACACACGAAGGACAGTCGGCGTTGGCGATCCCCCCCCCCCCCCGCCCCCGATCCCCCCACCACAGGTCCTGTATAAAGCAAGCACTTATTGCACGTAGAAGAACCCACGGCAACAAGAAGGTTGTCCCTGAGAAAATTCTAGGGGAAAAAAATGACAGTAAAACAAATACACTTACAGACAGATAACAGGGGTTGTGTGTGTAGGGGTGGGTGGCGCTGTGTTGTGGCGACGCGATCTCGCCGGGGAGAGCAGCACCTGGAATTTCACAGAGAGAAATCTTTTGTGAAAAAAAAAATAATACAATACAGTACAATACAATGCAACAATACGATAAAATACACTTCCGTTATGTACAAGTACATACGATGCAATACAATAGATACAACTATACACAATAAAATACAATACAGTACAAATACACGTAATACAACACAATACAATAAAATACAATACAGTACAACTATACGTAATACAACACAATACAATACAATACAGTACAAATATACGCAATACAACACGGTACAATATACTACAATACAATGAATACTACAATATGCAGTACAACACAATACAATACAGTACAGTTGTATACAACAGCATACAATTCAACACAATAGATAGCCGTGCTGTCATTAAGCAAAGCATATTATGTGATGAACGCAGGCTCTTCAACAGCATCTAAATTCTATTTAACAGAAAAGAATATACACAGACGCATGCATATACGCGTGCGTTTGCGTGCCCGTGAACGCGCAGCACACACACACACACACACACACACACACACACACACACACAGATGTCACTCAATCCTTTCTATCTGGTATAAAAATGGTGTGTGTTTTTTAAATGAAGAGAGAGAAAAAAATGACCCAGGGAAAGATGAATGACAGATCAATTCTATAAAACCAGGGGATTTCCTTCATCATCAGTTAAAAAAAAAATAATGGTTTCCTGTTTCAAACTCCCAGACGAGATTACCGCAAAAAAAAACCCTCATAACTCCTTTCTCACAGGTTACTAAACGGAGATTTGACAGAAAAAAGCCCCTATTAAAAAAAAAAAAATCCGTTCCGTATACAGCAAAGATAAAATAAGATCCGTAACTTTATATGTTAGATATTCTATTTTTAGACTGAAAATAGACATTCTTTGTTTCGTTTTGTACAAACCGGTAGGCGCTCTAGACCCTACCGGCGCGCGGTGGCCAACTGATACTTCTCTTTTCTTTAACTCTCTCCATACGAACGGCGAAAGAGAGGACGTTAACATCGTTTCACCCCAATTACCATCATCAAAATATTGCAAGAGGAAGGCTCTTATACTGAAGAGGTGAATGTTGACAAAGAATACCACATTTCTTACGACGGATGCTAAAGGTTGGGTCATTGAGACACCCACTGGACATCCGAGGGGTCTGTGTAGAGGAGAAGAGAGGACTGGCCGTACTGAGTGAGTTAAAACGGATGTGGCGTGACGTACATGGGCCAAGCAATCCGCAAGTTTTGATCATGATACCTCATTGAAACTGACCACTCAACAAGAAAGGCAAGGCCTCCAAGATCCACTTGTGATACAAACTTAAAGAAATGTTTTGGGGGTTTTTTTGTTGACAATAACAACAAATTAAATAGTTTTTAAAGATGTGTTCTGAGAGAGAGAGGGGGAGAGAGAGAGAGAGGGAGTAGAGAGGGAGGGAGAGAGAAACAGAGAGGGAGAGAGAGGGAGAGGGGAGAGAGAGGGAGAGAGAGGGGGGGTAGAGAGGGAAAGAGAGAGGGAGAAGGGAGAGAGAGGGAGAGAGAGAGAGAAGAAACAAAAAAAGGATAAAAGCAGGGTTGGAACCATCCATCTTCGGGTCGAGAATAAATGGTATCATACACAGCATTAACACGGGTCTACAAATGACGTTCAAAAATTATTATCTAAGCATGTTCTTTTAGCATAATAAATGGGTGCAGTGATGACCTAGAGGTAACGCGTCCGCCTAGGAAGCGAGAGAATCTGAGCGCGCTGGTTCGAATCATGGCTCAGCTGCCGATATTGTCTCCCCCTCCACTAGACCTTGAGTGGTGGTCTGGACACTAGTCATTCGGATGAGACGATAAACCGAGGTCCCGTGTGCTAGCATGCACTCAGCGCACGTAAAAGAACCCACTGCAACAAAAGAGTTGTTCCTAGCAAAATTCTGTAGAAAAATCCACGACAATAGGAAAAACAAATAAAACTGCACGCAGGAAAAAATACAAAAAAATGGGTGCCTCTGTAGTGTAGCGACGCGCTCTCCCTGGGGAGAGCAGCCCGAATTTCACACAGAGAAATCTGTTGTGATAAAAAGAAATACAAATACAAATAAATCGACAACAGTCATCGAAGTGAGAACGCCGTTTCAATCATGTTGTTTTGGTATATCCGAGGTATTGTGTCAGAGATAAAGGAGACGTTGCCATCGCTTCAAGCACGCTGTAATATGTGGCCGTTTTCTCTAGATCTCCAGAGATCTGTGTTCAACAAGCTTCAGTAGTTACACTCACTGAAAAGCTACGACATCATCCATTCAATTTCTCTTTTATGTTCATTATAGTCAATTCAGTATCTCTCTCTCTCTCTCTCTCTCTCTCTCTCTCTCTCTCTCTCTCTCTCTCTCTCTCTCTATCTATCTATCTATCTCTATCTATCTATCTATCTATCTATCTGTCTCTCTCTCCCTCTCTCTCTTTCTCTCCCTCTCTCTCGCCCTCTCTCTCTCTCCCCCTCTCTCTCCCCCCTCTCTCTCTCCATCTCCCTCTCTCTCTCCCTCTCCCTCTCTCTCTCTCTCTCTCTCTCCCTCCCTCTCCGCCTCTCTCTCTCTCCCCCCTCTCTCTCTCTCGCCCTCTCTCTGTCTCCCCTCTCTCTCCCCCCCTCTCTCTCTCCATCTCCCTCTCTCTCTCCCTCTCCCTCTCTCTCTCTCTCTCCCTCCCTCTCTCTCTCCCTCTACCCCTCTCCCTCTCCCCCCCTCTCTCTCTCCCCCCTCTCTCTCTCCCTCTCAGGACAGATTGGTATCATCACCACCAACATGGAGGACAGACCCATGACAATTAGAGTTACTCAGGGGGGATTACTGTCCACTTAAAGGCTTTAGGCAGGCGGCTGTTATGGCCCCTTGTCAAGATGGCGGCTTGCCGGTGCGGAAGCAGATTGTTACCCCTGTTTCTTTTGTTTTGTTTGTTTGTTGTTGTTGTTTATTTGTTGTTTTGTTTTTGTTTTTATTACATGGTCAAATATGATGATCTCAGATTAACTCCGAGGTCACTTTTTTTCCCTGCTGCTGCTGCCTCATCGTCTGCGCCGTTTCACTGGCATCACTCCCACGCCGCTCATTCCGAGACCCCACCCCCACCCCCCCTGCCCCCGGGAACCATCGATATCAGGTCGCCAGGAGGCCACACACCAGAGAAGACCCTGCACTGCCGCTGAGTCACTTCGGTGGTGTTCGGTAGTCCCTGTTCATATTCAACGTACTTAGGACACCACCTACTGAGCCCCTTACTAACCATAACGATGGCTTTAGTCGCGGAGCCAGACTGAGTGAGCGTCTCCCCCAGAGTGGAGACCGCCACCACGTCCCTCCAGCGGTAGTCCCCCACGAATCCGCCGACACTGAAGACATTGGCAGGACTCACACGAAGTGTGGAAGTGAAGGGGTATCGAAACTGAGGTCACCATGAGAGCAGGGAATGAAAGGCCACATAATTTGGGGCTTTTTTTATATTGATGATGAAGAAGAAAGAGGAGGAGGATGACGATGATGATGATGATGATGATGATAATGACGATGCTGCTATGGAGGTCCATTTAATTTTGGGACCACGCAACAAAGCTATATACTCTACGCTTCCTGTCATAGTGATATCCCGACGTTATCCAGGCCCGGCAGATACAAATACTTGCAGTGTTGGTCAGGAAATTAGAGCAACACACACAAAGATGCATCCGTGAAGTGGTCCGGTCAGACCCCGAGGTCTTTGAAAGACTATTCTGACAGCTGCTGCCAGTCGGCTCTACCCAGGTAGGCAGCCTGCTGTGCAAATGACTCCGTGTTTGAACTCTGTTCAGTAGACTGAGCAACACACTAGACGCCACGTTCTTGAATCAGAGATCTTTTGCCACCCCTCTTGCGGCCAATCAGTGGAAGCCTCTGTGCGTGTGTGTATGTGTGTGCTGGTGTGTCTGTGTGTTTGTGTGCGTGTGTGCGTGCGCGAGGGTGTAAGTGTACACATGTGTCATGAGAGCTCTGTACACGTGTGTGCGTGTGTGCGTGCGTGTGTGTGTGTGTGTGTGTGTGTGTGTGTGTGTGTGTGTGTGCGCGCGCGTGTGCGCGCATAGAGTTGACTTCATCAAGATTTTGCGCCTTATGAATATTAGTAGTAGTAGTAGTAGTAATTTTTTTTTTTTTTTCTTTTTTTCTTTATTTTTCCTCAAGGCCTGACAAAGCGCGTTGGGTTACGCTGCTGGT
>NC_134910.1:3105079-3112579 GCF_041734735.1 Babylonia areolata | reverse complement strand
ACACACACACACACACACACACACATACACTTGCACGCGCACGCACACACACACACACACACACACACACACACACACACACGCACACACACACACACACACACACACACACACACACACACACACACACACACACACACACACACATACGCACACAGGCGGTGTACATACATATAAAAACAATCGTACACAAAACACACGGACGAAGAAGCAACAGTTGAAAATATAACCCCACCCCCCACCTCCACCCCCCACCCCCATTATCCCTCTCCCCCTACCTCCCTCCTTCCCCATTTTCCCTTCACTTTAAAAAAAAAAAATCATTTTTGAAGAATATTGCATAAGCCTGATATCAAATTTTCAACCAAAATATCCAGGAAAGCGTTTTCAATAATCTGCAGCGGACGGAAATCTTTTTTTTTTTTTTCTTCTTTTAAGTCTAGAAATAAATCAGGGGGGGAAATTTTAAGTGAATAATGAAATAATTGTAATTGCTTTTCATTTCATGTTTCGACAAAGCCAATAATAGCATATAAAATTCTGAATTATTCAATCATAAAATAGAATCAAACGGGAGTGAATAGTTAAACATTTGTTTTTTTTTGTTTTGTTTTGTTCTTGTTGTTGATGTTTGTTTATTTGTTGTTTTTTTTTGTGGGTTTGTTTTTTTTGTTCGTTGGGGGTTTTTTTTCGATAAAGTTTGGAGAAAGCCAATAACAAAAATAACATGTAAGATCTGGACAGCTTAGCTTGAAGGAAACTAAACTAACTTCAGGTCTGGGCTGCATAAAATTAATGGTCTTAGTTAAGCAACGGTAAGTTTGCTTAATAGCGCTATGCGAGTCTTCTTAAGTGTATTGCATGAGCGTAGTAGGATTTGGGAGAGAGAGAGAGAGAGAGACAGAGAGAGAGAGACAGAGAGAAATGTGAACAATGCTAATACTAAGCAATAGTAAGTGCTGATAGTTTCGCTTGTGTCACCCCCATTCCCAACCCCTGAACCCAAGAAGAACCAGTCTTAGATAACTGACACTTTAGAATACCCCCGAAACCGGAGTATGGCTACCTACATGGTGGGGTAAAAAAAAAATGTGAAAAAAACGGTCATACACGTAAAAGCCCACTCCTGTACATATACGAGTGAACGTGGGAGTTGCATCCAACCAGCGAAGAAGAAGAAGACACTTCAGAATGTCGTGGGTCCAATCCACCAAATCCCGCTTCGCCTAAAATTAATCCTTGATCGTACTGCCAGCCTCAATGACCTCTTGAGAGTCTGTAGACTCTTTGATCTGTTTCGCCTACTCAGCCTCCCTCTGTCTCTCTCTGCCTCTCTCTGTCTCTCTGTCTCTGTCTCTGTCTGTCTGTCTGTCTCTCTCTCTCTTTCTCTCTCTCTCTCTCTCTCTTCATACCTTTTCTTTAGACATTTTTCCCTTTCGAGGGCTGGAGAAAGCAATTGTTTGCTTACTCTAATGCTGTCGGAAATAAGATTCATTCATTCATTTATCATTCATTTATTCCTTCCTTCCTTCATTCATTCATTCATCCTCTCTCTCTCTCTCTCTCTCTCTCTCTCTCTCTCTCACTCACTCTATCTCTCTCATTACCATATTCATATACATTATTGTCATTAATGCAGGTATCATGATTATGTACTTGTAAATGCTACTGTGCAATTGAGTGTATTTGAATTTCATGTATGTTTTTCTATAACCTTTTGTTATCTTGTGAACATTTTGATTTCATTTCTTTTTGCCCTGAGGGCTGGATGTAAAAAAGCATATGCATGCTTATTCCACTTCCCTCATTAAAAAGATTCGTTCGTTCGTTCGTTCTCTCTCTCTCTCTCTTTTCTGTATATGAATTAAAGTCATGTCGCATGATGGTACTGCTCTCAAAGACGTCTCTCTCCCTCCCTCCCTCCCTTAATGATAATAATAATAGTAATAATTGATACTTATATAGCACACTGTCCAGAAATCTGCTCTAGGTGCTTTACAAAAACGCTTTTGTTAACATAAAACATTACATCTATGTTACATACACACACCAAAATGTGACTACACACACACACACACACACACACACACACACACACACACACACACACACACACACACACACACACACACAGAGACACTGCATACATACATTTTAACATACATGTGTATCTAACAGCTACCCTAACACATACGCACACATAGGCAGGCACAAACTTACATAAACACACGCACACACAATACACATTCATATACATGCATGTAGTTATGTACACATACATATGTATACACACATAGTCAAGCACAGCTAACGCAAAGGAAGTGGACCTGCCACAATTGAACTTATTGCTGAGGGAAAAGGTGAGTTTTGAGATGAGATTTAAAAGATGCGAGGGAATCAGAATGACGGAGGTTATTGGTGATTGAAAAGAAAACGATCTGTGTCCATAGGTCTTACTTCTGACGTGAGGTATCCTGAGAAGTCGAGTATCAGAGGAAGAACGGAGCTGGCGAGACGGGGTATAGATATGGAGGAATTCAGAAAGATACTTGGGAGCAGATCTGTTGACTGCAGAAAAGGTCAGAGTGGATAGCTTATAGTCTATTCGATCAAAAACAGGCAACCAGTGGAGAGACTGAAGGAGAGGAGAAACATGGTCAAATTTAGAAGCTCTGCAAATGAGTCCGGCAGCGTTATTCTGAATTCGTTGGAGTCTGTCTAACAGATATCTGGGAAGGCCGGCCAAAAGAGAGTTGCAGTAATCCAATCTTGAGAGAACCAGAGAGCATACAAGTGGCTCCCTTAATGCCTCTGTTTGTCTGTCTGTCTCTCTGTCTGTCTGTCTGTCTGTCTGTCCTCCACGCGTGCACGTTATTCTAAAGAGTCTCTCTCTCTCTCTCTCTCTCTCTCTCTCTCTCTCTCTGTGTGTGTGTGTGTGTGTGTGTGTGTGTGTGTGTGTGATACTGAGTATATATTAAGCAAAAGTGCTCACCTATTTTAAACAAATGGTAAAATGAGAAGACATAAAATGAACAAGAAGATATGTGAAGAACAGCCACCGTTTCACACACACAAAAAATAAATCTTGAAACAAGAGTTTCAACTTCTATTAGAGGTTTGCCTTTTTTTCTTTTCCCCTGTTACTTGCAAACGATATTTGTTTGGATTCATTCACTGCTGAGGGGCTTCAAAACCTGATAAATCATCGCGAAAAAGGTTTCTGCTTCTTGTCGTTTTTGTTGTTGTTGTTGTTGTTGTTGTTGTTGTTAAAGTACATTTGCACATAAAAAAATTGAATTTATTATAAAACAAAGTTCTTCTTGTTGTTGTTTTGTTTTAGTTTTCATTTTCTTTATGAAGAGAGGACATGTTGTTTATTTTTTGTTGTTGTTGTTGATTTTGTTTTGGTTTTTTTAATCGTATCACCTGAAATAAAAGAAAAAAAAAACATAACAGAGATGGAAACTGTGAACATTTAAAGCATTCTGCCGTTCACATTCCCCGTTAAATTATGCCATGATACTGATGGGTGGGGGGGGGGGGGGGGGGGTAGTGACAGCCGAACCTTTTAAAACGAAGTAATAATAATAATAATAATAAGTGGTGTAGATTTGACAGAGAGTTCCAAGACTGGAAACGTCGTTTTATCTTCATCTTAAGGTACCTTTGATTTTACACTACCTATTATTATCTTTTAACTCCGTGTCATAATACATCATTGCACTCGAAGAGTTTGCTGAAGTAAGCTAAAGGAATGGTAGCAGAGACCATGGATTTGGGCAATAGGCAATATGAAATTTCCCTATTTTTCTTTCTTTTTTTTCTGTTTGGTGCATACGTAATACTATAAATCCCTTGACTGCTAGGAATAAAACAGTAGAAAATGGTACACAAAGTCATGTATCATATACCCAGAACAATTATCCAAAAACTGAAGGGAAAAAAAGAATTGATGGTTTGAGGATACACCACCACTCGAGATCAAATGTGTCAATTTTCAGCCTTCCAGAGTTATCTTTCTCTTTTTTTAAAATGATGTCATCAGTGACGTCACTACGGACGTAAGTGCTATACGTCAAAGGGTTGTTGTCACATACGCAACTGGTGACATGGGTTCGTTGTCGCTTCTCTGTCTCTTTCTCTTGTCTCAGTCTCTCTCTGTGTGTCTCTCTCTGTCTTTCTCTCTTGTCTCTGTCTCTGTCTCTCTCTCTCTCTCTCTCTCTCTCTCTCTCTGGGGCTGTATCTGTGTAATTCTGTCTCCGTCTCTGTCTGTCCGTCCGTCCGTCTGTCTGTCTGTCTGTCTGTCTGTCTGTCTGTCTCTCTCTCTCTCTCTCTCTCTCTCTCTCTCTCTCTCTCTCTCTCTCTGGCTGAGTCTGTGTAATTCTGTCTCCGTATCTGTCTCTCCGTCTCTGTCTGTCTGTCTGTCCGTCCGTCTGTCTGTCTCTCTCTCTCTCTCTCTCTCTCTCTGGCTGTGTCTGTGCAATTCTGTCTCCGTCTCTGTCGGTCTGTCCGTCTGTCTGTCCGTCTGTCCGTTTGTCTGTCTGTCTGTCTGTCTGTCTGTCTGTCTGTCTCTCTCTCTCTCTCTCTCTCTCTCTCTCTCTCTCTCTCTCTCTCCGCCTTTGTATGTGCAATTCTGTCTCCGTCTCTGTCTGTCTGTCCGTCTGTCCATTTGTCTGTCTGTCCATTTGTCTGTCTGTCTGTCTGTCTGTCTGTCTGATCCCTGACCACACAATCAGGACATCTCTTGTTTCCTTCCTCAATGCTTTGTGCTCTGTTTTTCTGCCCGGTCTCTGTTCATTAGCCCGGTATTCTCTTCTGAGGCACAAATGAATGCTGCAGAAAGAAAGATAGGAAGAAAGAAAGAAGGAGAAGCAAAGAAAAAGAAGCAAAGAACGAAAGAAAGAAGGAAAAAGAAAGGAACAAAACAACTGAAGAAAGAATGAAAGGAAGAAAAAAGAAAAAAGGAAGAAAGAAAAAAGAAAGGAAGGAAGAAAGAATGAATGAATGAAATGAATGAAAGAAGGAAAGAAAAAGACAGAAAGAAAGAAAGAAAAAGAAAAAATAAAGAAAGAATGAAAGAGAAAGAAAGAAAGAATGAATGAATGAAAGAAAGAGAGAGAGAGAATAGAGATAGATAGATAGATAGATAGACGGTCGGACAGACAGACAGACTTAGATTGATAGACGGACGGACGGACAGACCGACCTAGATAGATAGATAGATAGATAGATAGATATTTGGGCGGACGGACGGATGGATGGATGGACTATGGATATATGGATACATTGATTGATTGATTATTTGACTGAATTTTATAAATGTAGATACGATACATCAGTTCAGTTTAGTGAGAAGATCTAAACTCACTTGACGTCAGCTTCATTTGTGAGATGCAAAATAGTTTCTTTTATTCGGTCGTCTCTGTCACTATGTGCCTGTCTGCCTGCCTGCCAACCTGCCTGCCTGCCTGCCTGCCTGTATCTGCCCCCCCAGCCTCCCCCTTAAGTCTGAAGTGCCCGTTTCAGTTAAGTCTGTAGTACAGTTTAAAACTGTCTGTTCCAGTCAAGTCTGTGGTACCCGTATAAAACTGTCGGTTTCAGTTAAGTCTGAAGTACCCGTTTAAAACTGCCCTGAAGTGCCGTTTTAAACTGTCCGTTTCAGTTAAGTCTGTGGTACAGTTTAAAACTGCCCGTTTCAGTTAAGTCTGTAGTACAGTTTAAAACTGCCCGTTTCAGTTAAGTCTGTAGTACAGTTTAAAACTGCCCGTTTCAGTTAAGTCTGTAGTGCCCGTTTAAAACTATCCGTTCCAGTTAAGTCTGTTGTGCCCGTTTAACTCACTCAGTACGGCCAGTCCTCTCTTCTCCTCTACACAGACCCCTCGGATGTCCAGTGGGTGTCTGAATGACCCAACCTTTAGCTTCCGTCGTCAGAAATTGTGGTATTCTTTGTCAACATTCACCTCTTCAGTATAAGAGCCTTCCGCTTGCAATATTTTGATGATGGTAATTGGGGTGAAACGCTGTTAACGTCATCTCTTTCGCCGTTCGTATGGAGAGAGTTAAAACTGTCCGTTCTAGTTAAGTCTGACGGTCTGTCTGTCTGTCTGTCTGTTCTTCAACCTTTCATTTTCCATTATGCCCTTCCGTTAGTAAAGATACTCTTTTGAATGTCCGTTTCAGTTAAGACTGTAGTGCCTGTTTCAACTGTCCGTTTCAGCTAAGTCTGACGGTCTGTCTGTATGTCTGTCTGTTCGTCTGTCTGTATGTCTGTCTGTCTGTCTGTCTCGCTGTTATCTCGCAGACACCTTCCATCGCTCTGTTCAGAGTGTCCGTCAACAGTACCCATACCTTCCATTCGTGCACGTCATTCTTAAGGGTGTCATTTTCGTCATCCAGCTAATGCACTTTTCTTGTCCAATGGGAAAGCTTGTCTTATATGTACACGTAAACGTGGCGGCTTATCGCACCAATGAGAAATGCTGCTTCATGAAAGGGGACGCCTACTGAGCGTCCAAATGGCTGCTGTGAAAGGAAATGTATGTTGTTGTGAGTTATGGATCAGGCTCGGCAGGGTTTGGATCATTGCTGGTATAATTCGGGGAGAATGTCTGTCATGTCTGTCTTGTCTGTTTGTTTGTCTTTTTGCCTGCTTCCATCTCTCTGTTCCTGTGTCTGTCTTTCTTTATCTGTCTCTCTGTCTGTCTGTCTGTGTCTCTGTCTCTCTCTGTATCTCTGTCTCTGTCTCTTTGTTTGCCTGATTCCATCTCTCTGTCTCTGTCTCTCTTTCTCTGTCTGTCTCTGTCTTTCTGTCTCTTTCTCTCTGTCTCTCCCACTGTCTGTCTCTGTCTCTGTCTCTGTCTCTGTCTCTGTCTCTGTCTCTCTCTCTCTCTCTCTCTCTCTCTCTCTCTCTCTCTCTCTCTCCAGACACATTACTCTCGCTCTTTTCTTTGTGACGTTTATGTATGTATACACGCTATGTGCATATGTACATGTATTTATATTTATCTATCTATCTGTCTGTCTATATATCTATCTATCTACCTATCTGTATGTCTGTCTGTTTGTCTGTCTGTCTATCTATCTATCTGTCTGTCTATCTATCTATTTATTTGTCTGTCAGTCTGTCTATATATCTATCTATCTATCTGTCTGTCTGTCTGTCCGTCTGTCTGTCTGTTTGTCTATCTATCTGTCTGTGCATCTATATAATTATCTATCTGTCCGTCTGTGCATCTGTCTGTCTGTCAATCTACCAATGCATGCGCCTATGCACGTGGTACATAATTATCAAACTGGAAGCACAATGACTTTCAAATCACGCAAGAAGACCGCTTTGGGGGCAGTTCATCAGCCGCATCAGCATGCAGCGTGCGAGGCAAATTATGACATTTCAGGCATACACATTTTCATAATTATATTTCTTCTGTATTTTTAAAAATCTTTTTTTCAGTTTTGGGAGATGGCATAAAATGGGGGTATTGCTTGTTTTGTTAGAAGAAT
>NC_134910.1:3092579-3097579 GCF_041734735.1 Babylonia areolata | reverse complement strand
GCCCCGCCCCCCAAAGAAAACGCACCATTTTCCACTTTTCTTTATCCCACAATGTCTGTGGCGTATTTTGGAGTCACATACCCACCCACACATTTTTTTTCTTTTTCTTTTTTTCTTTCTTTTTTTTTGGGGGGGGGTGGGGGGGGGGGGGGGGGTAGGAGGGGGTGCGGGTCTGCAATCGTTCTTTATTTGCATACCACCCCCCACCCCTCCCCCATACCCTCATCATTCCCCCACCCCTTCACTCCCTCTCTCCCTCCTTTCTCTCCCTGTCTCTGTCTCTTTCTCCGTCTCTCTCCATTTTTCTTTTTCTCTCTCTGTCTCTCTCTGGCACGCGCGAGGTCTTGCTCTCTTTCTAACACACACACATACACATACACATACACATACACACACACACACACGCACGCACGCACGCACGCGCGCTCACGGCACGCACGCATTCACGCACCACACACATTATCCAATGAAGAACGATAGATTTCTTTTTTTAAAACGCACACACGCGCGCGCGCACGAAGACCAGAGGCGGACAGACAGAGAGAGAGACTGAGACAGACAGACAGACAGACAGACAAACACCCACGGAAAGAGGGAGACAGACAGACAGGGCAGACAGGATTGGAACTGTGCGAGACTGACAGACATGCAGACAGACATGCAGATATATATATATATATATATATATATATATATATATATATATATATGCATATATATATATATACAGACAGACAGACAGACAGAGAGAGAGATGTAACTGTGAGACAGACAGACAGGCAGACAGAACTGGAACTGTGCGAGACTGATAGACATGCAGACAGACATGCATATATATATGTGTGTGTGTGTGTGTGTGTGTGTGTGTGTGTGTGTGTGTGTGTGTGTGTGTGTGGACAGAGAAAGGAACAGAGACAGAGAACAAATTAGTACGAAGCCGAGCTGGGAAGAACAGGTGAATGTGGATCACCAAAAAAAATCAGTGATCGGCAGAACTGGCATCGGTGAACAGTCATGACACCCACCCACCCACCCCTCAACACCCTCCCTTCCCCCCCCCAGCCCCCCAGCCCCCCGGTCCCTCAAATCACCGCAGAATGATTCCCCTCCTCCTCAAAGGACCCTCAATGAAGCCCTCTTCGTTTACCTTCCTTTCCATCAGTAGGAGTGGACGGTGTCCCTTTCGTTTCATCAGTGCGGTCGTTCACTGGTGCCGCGCCTTTTCTTTATTCTTTTTTATTTCTTTTTCCAACTTTTTTTTTTTTTTTTTTAAAGCTGAGGTCCATTTTGGAGCCACGTTTTATAGATAGCTGGTTCATACTGGACATGAGGAAGTGTGCATGGACGATCAGATGAAAGAGTAGATAGAATGAAGAAAGAAAGAAGAAGTCGAAGAGGAAGAAGAAGGATGAAAAGAGCGAAGGAATAGAAGAAGAAGAAGAGAAAAAGAAAGAAAGAAGAAGAAGAAGAAGAAGGAGGAGGAGGAGGATTCAAATAATGAAATAGAAGAAGAAGAAAAAGAAGGAGGAGGAGGAATAAAATAATGAAGAAATGAAGAAGAAGGAGGAGGAGGAAAGAAGAAGAAGGAGGAGGAGGAGGAAAGAAGAAGAAGGAGGAGGAGGAGGGGGAGAAGGAGGAGGAGGAGGATTCAAATAATGAAGAAATGAAGATGAAGAAGAAGAAGAAGGAGGAGAAGGAGGAATCAAATAATGAAGAAGAAGAAGAAGAAGGAGGAGGAGGAGAAGAAGAAGAAGAAGGAGGAGGAGGAATAAAAATGAAAAAGCCTGCTCACTCACAGTTTCAGTTTCAGTTTCAGTTTCTCAAGGAGGCGTCATCGCGTTCGAACAAATCCATATACGCTACAACACAGCTGCTGGGCAGAGATGCCTAACAGCAGTATAACCCATCGAGCTGGTCAGGCCTTGAGTGCATGCAGTTATAGTTGTGGACCAGTCAGAGTGTGGATTTCGTCAACAGAATTTTGCCAGAAGTCAACACTTTTGTTACAAGGGGGGTTCTTTCTCAGTGTGAGACAGTTTTGTTGTTTGTTTTTGTTTGTTTGTTTGTTTTGTTTTGTTGTGTGGTTTTTGTTGTTGTTGTTGTTTGTTGTTTGTTTGTGGTTTGTTTTTTTTGTTTGTTTGTTTTTTTGTTTGTTTATTTATTTGTTTGTTTTTGTGGGGTGTTTGTGGGGTGAGGGGGCGGAGGGAGGGGGGTGTAACACGTTTTAACAAATTTATAATCACATTCGTTGTACTGAACGACCGAACCAACACGTTATATTTTACCATAGAAATATCTCGACAAACAGACAGATTTTTTTGTAACACACTGTAACCGATTTATAAGCACATTCATTGTCCTGAACCAGCAAGTTACCAAAGAAATATTTCGACAACAGACAGATTTTTTTTTTTTTTTTTTTTTTTTTGTAACACACTGTAACCGATTTATAAGCACATTCATTGTCCTAAACCAGCAAGTTACCAAAGAAATATTTCGACAACAGACAGATTTTTTTTTTTTTTTTTTTTTTTTTTTTTGTAACACACTGTAACCGATTTATAACTACATTCATTGTCCTAAACCAGCACGTTACCATAGAAATATTTCGACAACAGACAGACAGATTTTTGTTACACACTGTAACCGATTTATAATCACTTTCATTGTCCTAAACTAACACGTTATATTTTACCATAGAAATTATTCGACACACACACAGATTTTTGTTACACACTGTAACCGATTTATAATCACTTTCATTGTCCTAAACTAACACGTTATATTTTACCATAGAAATTATTCGACACACACACACACAGAGTTTTGTAACATACTGAAACCGATTTATAACTACATTCATTGTCCTAAACTAACACGTTATATTTTACCATAGAAATACCTCGACACACACACACAGATTTTTGTGACATACTGAAACCGATTTATAACTACATTCATTGTCCTAAACTAGCACGTTACCATAGAAATATTTCGACAACACACTCACAGATTTTTGTTACACACTATAACCGATTTATAACTACATTCATTGTCCTAAACCAACACGTTATATTTTGCCATAGAAATTATTCGACATACACACACAGATTTTTGTAACACACTGTAAACGATTTATGACTACATTCATTGTCCTAAACTAACACGTTATATTTTACCATAGAAATTATTCGACATACACACATATTTTTGTAACACACTGTAAACGATTTATAACTACATTCATTATCCTAAACCAACACGTTATATTTTACTATAGAAATACCTCGATATACAGACAGATTTTTGTAACACACTGCAACCGATTTATAACTACATTCATTGTCCTAAACCAACACATTATATTTTACCATAGAAATACCTCGACACACAGACAGACAGATTTTTGTAACACACTGTAACCGATTTTTTTTTAAAGCATTTTCATTGTACTTATCCAACACGTTATATTTTGCAATGCAAGGCTGCGTCCTGGCTCCAACACTGTTCAGCCTCATGTTCTCTGCAATGCTTACTGATGCCTTCAGAGATGGCGATGTTGGAATCGGCCTAAAGTACCGAACAGATGGCAAGCTGTTTAACCTCAGAAGGCTTCAAGCAAAAACGAAGGTCATGACAGACATCATCAGAGACTTTTTGTTTGCTGATGATTGTGCCCTCAACGCTGGATCTGAAGCTGACATGCAACTCAGCGTCGACAAGTTTGCCACTGCCAGCAGGAACTTCGGCCTTACCATCAGCACGAGGAAAACTGAAGTTCTCCATCAGCCAGCCCCAGGGAAACCCTACGTTGAGCCCAACATCACAGTCAACGGTCAGAGACTCAGTGCGGTGGAGCGGTTCACATACCTTGGCAGCACACTGTCACGAAATGTGACAATCGACGATGAAGTGAACGTCAGGATTGCAAGAGCAAGCGCAGCTTTTGGTAGACTCAATGCAAATGTCTGGAACAGAAGAGGCATTAGTCTTGAGACCAAGCTAAAGGTCTACAGAGCAGTAGTTCTCCCCACACTACTGTACGCCTGCGAAACTTGGACAGTGTACCAACGACATGCCAAGAAGCTGAACCACTTCCACACAACATGCCTCAGGAAGCTACTGAACATCAAGTGGCAAGACAAGACCCCTGACACAGAGGTGCTCGCAAAAGCCACCCTTCCCAGCATCTTCACCATCCTGATGCGGTCCCAGCTTCGCTGGGCTGGACACGTGGCGCGCATGCCAGACCATCGGCTGCCCAAAAGGCTCTTCTATGGCGAGCTGCAACAAGGGAAGAGATCACACGGAGGTCAGAAGAAGCGCTTCAGAGATACTCTGAAAGTCTCTCTGAAAGCGTTTGATATCAACCCTGACTCCTGGGAGGAATCTGCAGTGGACCGTGACAAATGGCGCGCTGCTGTGCACAAAGGCGCCAGGTTGTGCGAGGCCAACAGGACTGCTGCAGCTGTTGAGAAGAGGCAGGCCAGAAAGTCACGGGCAAACAAGCTCCCTGACAATGATATGCCTGTCTTTGTCTGCCCCAACTGTCAGCGAACATTTCGTGCGCAGATTGGACTATTCAGCCATCTGCGCACTCACAGATAGATTCATGAGCATCCTTCCCCCCACCCCACCACCACCCTCCCCCCATCCCCCATCCCCCATCTGGATGACAACGATGGTCATCATCGATCTCGATGGACACACCATATATTTTGCAATAGAAATAAATACCTCAACGTACAGACAGACTCTTGTGACATATTGTTACCGATTTATAAACACTTTCATTGTCCTAAACCAACACATTGTATTTTTGCCGTTGAAATATCTCGACAGACAGACAGACAGATTTTTGTAACAAGCTGTAACCGATTTATGAGCACCTTCACTTTTTCCTACACAATCAGGTTATGTTTTTCTTCTTTTTTTTCTTTTTTTTTCTTTTTTTTTCCCGGACTTTCTTGGGTCGACCACCGTTTTATTTTGTATATGAA
>NC_134910.1:3072579-3075079 GCF_041734735.1 Babylonia areolata | reverse complement strand
GCTAAATTCACCGGCACCTTTTTTTATTATTATTATCATTATTATTATTTCCCTGCATCATTCAGCTCCCCTTGATCCAGGGAGTTTTCAGGCAGAAAATTCGATTTCTCTAAATTCGACTTAGCGGAGCGGTCCGTTACAGTCCTTGGCCCGATCCATGTTTACTGAGCTCGAACAGTGTGTGTCAACGCTGCTCGCGGAGAAAGCGCTGGAAATAAATGTTGGACAGGGTCGTGGACTCGTGGGCTTGGGTAGAGGGATTGGATTTCAAATTGAGTTATGAGTTTGGTTCTTCTCGCTCTGCTAAGGCGAATCAGATGGCTTTGGCGACAGAGTGGGCGTGCGCATGTGCCTCGACGGGTGATGTGAAGCCATCAGTCGCTTGACACATGAGGGAAACACCTCAGAAAGTTTAGAGCATTAAGAATTAAAGGAGGACAAAGTGCACTGCTTTTGCTGAAAGGCCCCATTTGGGTTTTTTTAATCTAAAAAAAATAATAATAATAAAATCCACTTGTACCAACGGTGCGAAGAGGAGAGAGAGAGAGAGGGTGGGAGAGGAAGGAAGGGAGAGAGAGAGGAAGAGAGAGGGAGAGATTCAAGATTCAAGATTCAAAAACTTTTTATTACTCAAGGATAAAGATTTTAGGCATTGCCTAGTCTTCCAATCTGTCCTTGTGACAACAAAAACAGTAACGATAAGACACAACAATAATAACAATGGTAAATACTACTACTACCACTACCACTACCACCACTACTACTACTACTACTACTACTACTACTAATGAGAGAGAGAGAGCGAGAAAGAGAGAGAGAAAGCGAGAAAGAGAGAGGGAATGAATGAATGAATGAATGAATGAATGAATCTTTATTTCCCAACGGTGAAGACATTAGCACTTTGGTCGCCTTACACATCTGCCGTTGTTCTAAGAGACACACAAACAAATACCCATATAAATGTACCAACGGTACGAAGAGGGAAGAGAGAGAGGGGGGAGGGAGAGAAAGGGAGAGAGAGAGAGAAATGGAGGGTAAGAAAGAGAGAGAAAAGGGGAGGGGAAGAGAGAGAAAAAGGGAGGAAGAGAGACAGACAGAGACAGAGAGGGAGAAAGAGAGAGGGAGTGAGAGAGGGTAGAGAGAGAGAGGGAGGGAGAGAGAGGGGGGTGAGGGAGGAGAGAGGGGGAGAGAGAGAGGGGGAGGGAGGGAGAGAGAGAGAGAGAGAGAAAAGGAGAGAGAGAAAGGGAGGAAGAGAAAGAAAGGGAGAGAAAGAGAGGGGAGAGAGAGAGAAAAAAAACCCAGAGAAACAGAGAGACAAAGAGAGCGGGACAGAGACAAATAAACACACACACACACACACACACACACACACACACACACACACACACACACACACACACACACACATAAAGAAACAGCGGTGAGTACATGGGGGTACCAAGAAATTGAACTTTCACGTTACAATCATGTAGATTGAAGTTTAGAGGGGAGGTCCCAAGAAATTGAACTTTCACGTTACAATCATGTAGATTGAAGTTAACTCACTCAGTACGGCCAGTCCTCTCTTCTCCTCTACACAGACCCCTCGGATGTCCAGTGGGTGTCTCAATGACCCAACCTTTAGCTTCCGTCGTCAGAACTGTGGTATTCTTTATCAACATTCACCTCTTCAGTATAAGAGTGTTCCGCTTGTAATATTTTGATGATGGCAATTGGGATGAAACGCTGTTAACGTCGTCTCTTTCGCCGTTCGTATGGAGAGAGTTAATGTAGAGGGGGCTACCAAGAAATTGAACTTTCACGTTACAATCATGCAGATTGAAATTAATGTCAAGGAGGTCCCAAGAAATTGAACTTTCATGTTACAATCATGTAGATTGAAATTAATGTACAGGGGGGTACCAAGAAATTGAACTTTCACGTTACAACCATGCAGATTGAAGTTAACTCTCTCCATACGAACGGCGAAAGAGACGACGTTAACAGCGTTTCACCCCAATCAAAATATTGCAAGCGGAAGGCTCTTATACTGAAGAGGTGAATGTTGACAAAGAATACCACAATTCTGACGACGGAAGCTAAAGGTTGGGTCATTGAGACACCCACTGGACATCCGAGGGGTCTGTGTAGAGGAGAAGAGAGGACTGGCCGTACTGAGTGAGTTAATGAAGGGATGGAAAGAAGAAGAAAAGGAAGGAGCAAAAAGAAAGAGGAAAACCAGGAAGAAAAACGACAACAAGAAGAAGAAAGAAAAAAGAAAGAAAAGAGAGGAAGAAACATATATAATGTAGAATAAAATCAACTTGAAGAAGAAAAAAGATGATAGAAAGTCATACGGAATAGGGGTGGAATAAGAGAAAGAAAAAAAAAGAAAAGAGAAAAAAAAAACAAATATGAAAAAAGAGATAAACGAAAGAAAGATGAAAGAAAGAAAAACAAAAGAAAATATAAAAAAAGGAATGCAATAGCAAATGAAAGGGATAATTGAAAGAAAGGAAGG
>NC_134910.1:3052579-3062579 GCF_041734735.1 Babylonia areolata | reverse complement strand
TGCCTCTTTAAGATATGGGTTACGATTGTTGCGGATGGCTATCGAAAGACTACCGAACAAAGTTAAAACAATGCTACCTTTAATTCGACATGAGTAAAAATCCGTTTCGTTTCAAAATTTAAACTTTTTTTTTTTTTTTTCGATACTGGTTTTCGTCACAAAAAGGTGTTGGTGATAAAGGCGTGTTTTTACATGTATTCAGTTTGTTTCAGTTTATTCAAGAATGGGAAAGAACCATTTGAGAATGCAACTCTGTCTGAGGTTAGGCGCTATATAAGTATCCATATCAATCAATCAATATGATAAAGTGATTCCAATTCTGATTCTGAAGCATGTTATTCATAGACCATTCAGACTGCCTTTGGAAGAAAATGGTTTATTTACTTTTAGTTGCGTATTCCTTCTGGATCGCTGTACCTGACTTAATTCATAGTCATAGTAATGTGTATTGTGATGTGCTGATATCTGCTTGAGACATGTATCGTCCTTCTTGGTCAAGCTGATAGTAATGTGTATTGTGATGTGCTGATATCTGCTTGAGACATGTATCGTCCTTCTTGGTCAAGCTGATAGTAATGTGTATTGTGATGTGCTGATATCTGCTTGAGACATGTATCGTCCTTCTTGGTCAAGCTTAAATCAAATAATCCTTTCCGTTTCGCTGTTTGCTATTCACAGACCATTTAAGACTGTCTTTGGAAAAGAAAGGTATATTTATTTTTGGATACGTATTTTTTTGGAGTTGTTCTTACTCAGTTAAGATCATGACATTCAAGAATTAAATTTCTTTGAGTCGGCGAAAGTGTCCAATTGTATATCATCGTTCAAAGCATCAAGTTTCAGTCACAGATCCAACATATCCATATGTTTTTGATGCAGTCAGAAGAAGGAAAAAGACGATATTTTAATCAAATGTTACGTTACGTAACTTCTGTATGATTACTAATCGGAATGTTTCTTCTGCATTGTTGGTTCTATCATATTGGTCCCATATGACTATAAGAGTTTGTTGTGAATTAGGAATGTTTTCTTTTTCTTGTAACACTGTTTTGGTTATGCATAAACAAAAATGACATGATATATGTCCAGAAACAGAAACACGAACAGATTCTCCTCCACACTATCACTACACACATGTCCTTTTCAGCTGCCGTTTGTATACATTGTGGTCAAAGCCAATGTACATTAAGCCTAAGAGCTCTGTGTGTGTGTGTGTGTGTGTGTCTGTGTGTGCGTGTGTGTGTGTGTGTGGTGTGTGCGCGCGCGCGTGTGTGTGTGTTTCCAGAACCAGCTTCACATAGAAGCAATACCCTCAACTGAACGTGATGAAGCAATTATGTCTTTCGCAAAATTTATTTCAGAAGCTAGCCATTTTCGTAGAAAGAATATCAATATTTTTAGTTTTCCCTTCGGTTACCCCGTGGATAGGAGTGTGGAACAAGGGATTAAAAGTTTGCTTGATTTGGTCAGCAGCCAGGTGGTCGTCTTGAAAGCTACAATGGGGTGATGATAAATGTATGTTGGTGTAAGATGCGTTTGAATGTATGAGTGGTTGTGCGTCAGTGTGTGCGAGTGTGGATGAGCATATAGTTTGGTTCATTGTTGATTGTTTGCTTTTCGATACGTGTTTCAATTTCAGCCGAACAATTTCGGTCAATGCTTATCGGCACTATTTATTGTAACGCCCCCTTGCCAAAAGGGTATCTTTGCCAATGGCAGTGGAATCAGTGTCAGTGTCAGTGTCAGTGTCTCTCTGTTTCTACACTTTTTATCATTTTTTTAAAATTATTTTATTATTATTATTATTATTACTACTACTTTTTTCTACATTATAATTATTATTTATTTATGTAAGCTTATCTATTGTTTATTCCCCTTTTTTCTTTTTCTTTTTTTCTTTCTTTTTTTTTCTCAAGGCCTGACTGAGCGCGTTGGGTTACGCTGCTGGTCAGGCATCTGCTTGGCAGATGTGATGCAGCGTATATGGTTTTGTCCGAACGCAGTGACGCCTCCTTGAGCTACTGATACTGATACTTCTACACTCCTTATCACTGTCTCTCTCTTAAAACACAATCAATATAGGTATTTGCCATGTATGCTTATAATGTGCGTGTATATTTTCATGTATGCATACGCTTTCTCGCCATGTGTACAAGTATAATGATAATGTACATGTGTAAGGTCATGAATGTGTCTGAGTGTGTTCGAATGGCATGTCTGTGCTTCTGCAACCATTTGTTATTTTGTGTGTGTGTGAAATTTCCTTCTTTTTTTTTCTTTTTTTTTTTCGTTCCCTGACTATCTGGATGTGAATCAATGGTAATGTAAAAAAATTTTTTTTAAAATAATTTAAAAAAATATATATATATATATATAAAAGCATAGAATAGAATAGAATAGATTTTATTGTCATGAAACCGTAAGGTTTATAAGACACAAGTGCAATGGTAAATGAATGAACGAATGATAAACACACAATTAATCAATCAGTTAATGCAGTAAATTGCAGCAGCATTCATAAACAAATTTTCCCAATCTTGTTTGTATATATTCATCATCTGTTAGCATCACCTGACTGGGAATATGTCCTGTGTTATTCGAATTTTGAATATCCTTTAAAAATTGTTGCCTAAAGGTTTTATATTTAATACAATGATCAAGAAGATGGATTTCGTCTTCCACAATGTTACACTTGTTACACAATCTGTCTTCTTGTGGAATATTTAAATATCTACCTTTCTCAATCTTTAGGTCATGCGCGCTTATTCTGAGTTTCGTTAAAGCTTGTCTGTGTTTTGTATCTGATATATTTATGTATGTATGTTTATTTCACTTCCCTCATCAAAATGTTCTTTCTTTCTCTCTTTTTCGCCCTATTGTTTTGTTTGTTTTCTTCTTTTCTATTCTTTTCAACCTTCCTCGTTTTTTTGTTGTTGTTTTTTTTATTCCTGTTTCTTTTTTGTTTCTTTTTCTTTTTTTTTTGTATATGTGACACTTGCAAGGGAGGCTAACAAGGGGCTATTACTGGCCCTACTCTAGATCTTGGTGGAGTGAGAGATAGCAATAAATCCCCCTTCTTTGACAAGCGCCACGCCATAACAAAGTGACCAGGGGAAGTCACCCTCCCGCCTACCGGAAAAGAGTTGTCTTTCTTACCCGCAGATGAACCTATTCTGTGCGTGCTAAACCAATTCCACAGGGAGAGTGAAAAAGAGGGGGGAGGGGTAGGGGGCTAGAGAGAGAGGGAGAGAGAGAGAGAGAGAGAGAGTCTCTCGATATCTTTGTCCGTCTGCAAGTACACATCTATCTATCTCTCTCTCTCTCTCTCTCTCTCTATATATATATATATATATATATATATATATATATATATATATATATATCCCCCACCTCTCTCTATTTCTCAGACATAGACTCTGTCTCTCTGTCTCTGTCACTATCGGTCTGTCTGTCTGTCTGTCTGTCTGTCTGTCTCTCTCTCTCTCTCTCTCTCTCTCTCTCTCTCCGTGAAATATCAGTTTATTATTAAGCCTGGTTTATCACATATCATGAACGGGCGTAAAACGTTTCGCGAAATGAATCATCCTGTTTGTGCAAAGAGCTTAAATATAGAGAGAAAAAAAAACATTCTTTCGTGTAGGTTTTTTATGGGATGATTTAGTACGGGTTTTGGGGGGTTTTTTGTTGTTGTTTTTCGCTGTTACGTCGTCTTGAAATATTCATGGATTATTCTATTGCTCACACACCCCTTCATGTGGGGTCTTGGCCTAAAGTGAATAAAGAATCCTCCCATCCATCCATCATCTCTCTCTGTCTCTCTCTCTGCCTAACTGTCTGTCTGTATGTGTGTGTGTGTGTGTGTGTCTCTCGGTCTGTCTATCTCTGTCTCTCTATCTCTGTCTCTCTGTCTCTCTCTCTGTCTAACTGAATGAATCTCTCTCTCTCTCTCTCTCTCTCTGACTGAATGACTCTTTCTCTCTCTCTCATTCCCCCCCCCCCCGCCCCCCGCCCTCTCTCTCTTCCCCCTCTCTCTCTCTCTCTGTGTCTCTGTCTCTCTCTGTCTCTGTCTCTCTCTGTGTCTCTTTCTGTGTGTCTTTGTCTCTGTCCCTCCCCTCTCTCTCTCTCTCTCTCTCTCTCTACAAGGGATGAATTTATCACGCACAAAATAGGTTCGTCAACACATAAGAAAGACAACTCTCTTCCGGTAGCCGGGTGGGTGATGTCCCCCTCCCTGGTCAGTTTGCTACGGCGCCACCTGTGTCAAACAAGGGAAACTAATTGCTACCTCGCAGCCAATCATGCTGTTGAGTGGCGTTCGCAAGAGCTCCTCGTTAGGCTCCCTTGCGAGTGCCATATGTATATCTATATCTATATCTATCTATATATATATATACATATATATATATATATATTAAGATCTATCAAAAACAACAACAACAACAACAACAACAAAAGATAAAAAGCACAGATGAACAGGAAATGATACGAAACTCGACAAGAACAGAAACAGAATGCAAATGAGATGATAGGGTACACAATGAAAGACTGAAAGAGAAGAATGCCAGAAAAACTAGAATCGAGACAGAAAGAAGAAAAAGAGAAGAACGCAGAGAAATGGAAAAAAAAAGGAAAGAAGGAAAGAAAGAAGCTTTGATGAATACTTCAAATTCCAGTTTCGAACTGAACATTATCTCAGAGAACACACACACACACACACACACATATATATATATATATATATATATATATATATATATATATACAGATTGACAGATGGAAGAGAGAGAGAAAAAAAGGGGAAGAGAGAGAGAGGAAGAGAGAGAGACAGACAGACAAACAGAGAACTGTAACCATCAGTTTCAAATTTTAGGCCCAGTGTCCATATATACGTTATACAACTCATTTCTGAAAGAAAGAAACTGCCCACCTATCCATTACCCCCTACCCCCACACCCCACTCCCACCCCCCAACCCCCACCCACACCCCTGGTCTCATTAGTTTAACTGAAGATTTTGAGTTTCATCATAAACTATGCAAGCAAATCACGGTCTTCTCTAAATGCTTCAAATAGTTTCATCAAAGTACGCTGAAACGATGAAATGTACAATAACTTTTTTTAATGTATGTATACACTGTGCTTCAGGGATGACTGTGTTGGAGACATGGTCAACCAGTCTGTTCAGTATGATGCGGGCGAAGATCTTGCCTGCGATGCAGAGGAGAGAGATTCCACGGTGGTTATCGCAGGATGTTTTGTCTCCCTTCCGATTTGTAAATGTGGACAATAGAAGCATCCCTGAAATCCTGGGGGACCTCCCCTCTCTCCCAGATAGACTGGAACAGGGCGGTCAGCTTGTCTGTCAGCACCTCGCCTCCATACTTGTAGATGTCAGCCTGGATTCCATCCGCTCCTGGTGCTTTTCCTGACGTTGTCAGCTTCAGGGCCTTCTGGGTCTCGATCTTGGTGGGAGGGGCAGCTAGCGAGTCACTGACTGGTAGCTGTGGGAGGGATATATATATATATATATATATATATATATATATATATAAACAAATTTATTACATAATAACGTAAGCCGCCATTGTTCCAAGACAGAAGGAAAAGGATCAAAAAGTAACTGCAGAGAAAAGGGTTTCAAATAATTTTGAACTGAAGTGGAACGCAGGAATCATTATGTGTTTTTTTTAAATTCTCGCAAAAACATCAACGAAACATTTACATATAACCATTTCGTAAGTTGAAGATATCTGAGACATTTCAAATACAGACGATAAACAACAAAAACAAAAACAGGAAAGAAAAAAACAAGAGAACACACACACACACACACACACACACACACACACACACACACACACACACAGAGGAAGAGGAGAGAAGCAACAACAATGTCCTGGGACGAATACAAACAAGTGAACAAACAAACAAACAAACAACCACACATACATCTACACATACATTCATATAATTACAAAACGATAGATGACAGGCATATGAGGCGAACCCCAACATCTTGTCTGGGTTTCGCACTTGCTATCTGTCTATTATAATCAATGTGCAATATAGTAGGCTATGCTTATAATTATATTCAAAATAATGTTTCTTAATTCTTTCTGTTTTTACATTAAGAATACCAGTTATTACCTGCAGTGTGTGGATGTATGTATGAAACGGTGTATGTGATATTTTTTTACATTTGTGTCTTCGTAATATTCGTAAAAGCTGTTGTTGACTTTTACATTCATGTTCCCCATGTTGTTTACTTGTCTATGTTGTGATAATGCACCTGACCAAATTTCTCCAGTTGGAGATAATAAAGTTATTCTTATTCTTATGAATCACGCTCTCTTCCGCCGATAAAACAAAACAAAACAAAACTAGAAAATCGACGGCACTCGCCCACTGCCTATATGGACAGTAAAAATATTGTTGTTTGTGCAAAATCAGCAAAACAAAACAAAACAACAACAACAACGACGACCACCACCACCACCACCACAACAACAAATGAACTCACCTGAAAGCAAATCTGAGTTGTCACGTGAATTGGCAGTGGGACAGGCAAAAGTTCAGGAACTCGTGTGTCACGTGCGTCGAGTAGACTCACCGAAGGAACTGAACGGATTGCTGCTGGCGATTTCGGTGCAGGTGTCAGTGCGAAATGAAATAAAATGAAATAATATAAGATTTTTTTTTTTTTTTAAACTGACAACCTCTGTCCTCATAAATCTGTCGTCTGCAAAAACCAGGACAAAAATGGGACCAACCTCTTCCCCGACTGACCACTTTCAAAAGGGCCATGACCACATTGAAAACTTTTCTTCCGTCGACTGTTACATGGTAATGAATCACATGTTCTTGCCTTTCCTACGCTTCTGGCTTTTAATCAAAATTAATTTAAACATGGGTCTATTTTTGCGTCTGGTTTCGCGGATTCTCTGTGAAGGATTTCTCCCTTTCTCTTAAATATGTCAGTTCTCTTCAGATTTTCTTTCGCTGTTGGCATTGTGGTCTTCGCGTTCTTGAAATGAGCAGCAGGTTGATTGTTGTGGAAGTCTGCTTTTGAAACAAGTTGGTGTACACGAGCAAAACTCTCTGTATTTGTATTCGTATTTCTTTTTATCACAACAGATTTCTCTGTGTGAAATTCGGGCTGCTCTCCCCAGGGAGACCGCGTCACTACACTACAGCGCCACCCTTTTTTTTTCCCCCTGCGTGCAGTTTTATTTGTTTTTTCCTATCGAAGTGGATTTTTCGACAGAATTTTGTCAGGAACAACCCTTTTGTTGCCATGAGTTCTTTTACGTGCGCTAAGTACATGCTGAACACGGGACCTCGGTTTATCGTTTCATCCGAATGACTAGCGTCCAGACCACCACTTAAGGTCTAGTGGAGGGGGAGAAAATATCGTCGGCTGAGCCGTGATTGGAACCAGCGCGCTCAGATTCTCTCGCTTCCTAGGCGGACGCGTTACATTTGGCCATCACTCCACTCTAGATAGAATATGTCTTTATTACCAAGTGTACCGGGGTCACAAGGATATGTCATATGCAGGGTATGTCAGTTTTGGTTTGTTGATAATTACAATGCTCTTTTGTTAACACTGTCTTCTCCCTGTTGATAATTAAAATGCTCGTTCCTTGACACACACACACTCTCTCTCCCCTCTCCCTCTTGATAATTACAATGTTCGTTCCTTGACACTATCTCCCTCTCCCTGTTGATAATTACAATGTTCGTTCCTTGATACACTCTCTCCCTTCTCCCTGTTGATAATTACAATGTTCTTTCCTTGACACTATCTCCCTCTCCCTGTTGATAATTACAATGTTCGTTCCTTGACACTTTCTCCCTCTCCCTGTTGATAATTACAATGTTCGTTCCTTGACACTCTCTTCCTTTGATAACTACAATGTTCGTTCCTTGACACTCTCTCCCTTCTCCCTATTGATAATTACAATGTTTTTTCCTTGGCAATCTCTCCCTGTTGATAATTACAATGTTCTTTCCTTGACAATCTCTCCCTTCTCCCTGTTGATAATTACGATGTTCGTTCCTTGACAATCTCTCCCTGTTGATAATTACAATGTTCTTTCCTTGACAATCTCTCCCTGTTGATAATTACAATGTTCGTTCCTTGACACATACTCTCTCCCTATTGATAATTACAATGTTCGTTCCTTGACACACACTCTCTCCCTGTTGATAATTACAATGTTCTTTTCTTGACAATCTCTCCCTTCTCCCTATTGATAATTACAATGTTTTTTCCTTGACAATCTCTCCCTCTTGATAACTACAATGTTCGTTCCTTGACAATCTCTCCCTTCTCCCTATTGATAATTACAATGTTCTTTCCTTGACAATCTCTCCCTGTTGATAATTACAATGTTCTTTCCTTGACAATCTCTCCCTGTTGATAATTACAATGTTCTTTCCTTGACAATCTCTCCCTTCTCCCTATTGATAATTACAATGTTTTTTCCTTGGCAATCTCTCCCTGTTGATAATTACAATGTTCTTTCCTTGACAATCTCTCCCTGTTGATAATTACAATGTTTTTTCCTTGGCAATCTCTCCCTGTTGATAATTACAATGTTCTTTCCTTGACAATCTCTCCCTTCTCCCTGTTGATAATTACGATGTTCGTTCCTTGACAATCTCTCCCTGTTGATAATTACAATGTTCTTTCCTTGACAATCTCTCCCTGTTGATAATTACAATGTTCGTTCCTTGACACATACTCTCTCCCTATTGATAATTACATTGTTCGTTCCTTGACACACACTCTCTCCCTTCTCCCTGTTGATAATTACAATGTTCGTTCCTTGACAAACACTCTCTCCCTATTGATAATTACAATGTTCGTTCCTTGACACTATCTCCCTCTCCCTGTTGATAATTACAATGTTCGTTCCTTGACAAACACTCTCTCCCTATTGATAATTACAATGTTCGTTCCTTGACACATACTCTCTCCATATTGATAATTACAATGTTCGTTCCTTGACAAACACTCTCTCCCTGTTGATAATTACGATGTTCGTTCCTTGACACATACTCTCTCCCTTCTACCTGTTGATAATTACAATGTTCGTTCCTTGACAAACACTCTCTCCCTATTGATAATTACAATGTTCGTTCCTTGACACACACTTTCTCCCTGTTGATAATTACAATGTTCGTTCCTTGACAAACACTTTCACTCTGTTGATAATTACAATGTTCGTTCCTTGACACACACTCTCTCCCTGTTGATAATTACAATGTTCGTTCCTTGACAAACACTCTCTCCCTATTGATAATTACAATGTTCGTTCCTTGACAAACACTCTCTCCCTATTGATAATTACAATGTTCGTTCCTTGACAAACACTCTCTCCCTGTTGATAATTACAATGTTCGTTCCTTGACACACACTCTCTCCCCCCTCCCTGTTGATAATTATAATGCTCGCTCCTTGACACAATCTTCGGCCTGTGTCACAGAACATAAACACCTGTGCTGGGTTGACTGAGCGATGTTTACGGTGCAAAGTTTGAATTGAGTTTGTAAAGAACGTTCCTGACTCTAACTCTTATTCTATAGACTTAGGACTGTTGATTTAGCAGCAGCACCAGCAACAACAAAAACCTGTTGAGATGTGAATTATTATTTTTATTATCATTATTATTATTATTTCCATCATCATAATTATTATTATTATGGTCATCATCATCATCATCATGATCATCGTCATCATTATCATACTATCATCATTATTGTCATCATATCATTATCATTATGATTGGTCGTCTCTTCGCCTGTTTATTTGTTTACTTGTTTATTCATCTATCTATTCAGCTGTTTGTTTGTTATCGTCTAATACCAGAAACGACAACACCAAAACACCACCATCACCACCACCACCACCACCACAACAGGGAACAGGATTCCGATTATCTAACTGACACAAGTGACTGATCGGCAGACTGACTGACAGACTGGTTAACTGACTG